>NW_026607943.1:0-100334 GCF_029499605.1 Hyla sarda | reverse complement strand
CATGTGACACTGGGCTTAGGATCTGCATAGGAAACACACACACAAGCACACACCTACCTTTGTTGCCTGCAGATGCCTCCTTGGCTGTCCCCAAACGGTATCAAACCAACACCCACGGGAAGCTGTAAGCATAGAGGACATGCCTGCACCCCATTGGACTTACCTGTGTGGGTTAAATCCGGGTTATTTGACAACCTATGGCGGTGATGGTTCTGCTCAGGCAGAGCAGTGCTGATGCTCCTCATAAAGCTGTCGCTGCTGTGAAGGTTCTAGGTGACATCACAAATCCCTATGGTTACATACACAACAAAGCTGGGTTGTTGTTGTTTACACTCTGCAAGGCCTGTGGAAGTGAGTGACATCATAGCACTGTAGTTCTGAGGGTTCTAGATGGATGCAACAATCTCCTGTTGCTTCTATGAAGGCCATAATAGACGACATCACCAAACAGCTCCATAGTCACATACACAGCAAAGGAGAGATGTTGTTTACACCTAGTGATGTCAGTGGTATTGAGTGACATCACAGCACAGTGCTAAGGCTCCTGGGCCTGGACACAGCAGCGGCTGCAATATCTCAACGGAGAATACGTTTATATATATGTGTGTGTGTGTGCGCGTATATATATATATATATATATATATATATATATATATATATATATATTTCTCCGCCGAAATCACTTTTAAACCCATTTCCACCTTTTTTTCCCTTCTCTTCCTCTTACTTTTTTTTCACGTTTTTTTACGTTTTTCTCCTTTTCGCCTCTTTTCTGGGCGTATTATTCTTCTTTTTCTTCTTTTTTTTCGTCTAATGCATACCCCATCAGTGCAGCAATGCTTATTCAATACCGCCAGCAGATGGAGACACTGGGGGATAATTTTCTAAGGATTTATACTGATTTTTCCTGTCTGAATTTGTCGCACAGAAAGTTGCAGGCCAAATATGTGTGACATTTCTGCGACTTTAGCTTCTAGAGCATTTTTACAACATTATACATAGGTGCTGAATACATAAAAAGCGACTGTTCAGCGACAGACAAGTCGCATCGGCTGAAAGTAGGCCAGAATGTCAGTCCATGTTGGAGCAGGTTTAGATACAGTCTAAAGTATAGATCTCAAAGTCTGTGCACAGAATTTAGCAAGGGCCTCGCACCTTCTGATGCATCAGGTAGGTGCACAATAGCATAGCCTAACCCTCTGTACTTTGGTCTATATTGATGCGGGACATAGACAGCCAGCTGATGACCAATCCATTAGTGCAATGGATGGCTGGAAGCATTTGTCTTTGCCTTTGCAATACCACAGAAGCAATGCATGGTCAATGTACAGCAATGACACACCTGTGTGAACAGCCAGGAGACCCCCCCCCCCCCCCCATGTTATGTTACATAGTTACATAGTTAGTACGGTCGAAAAAAGACATATGTCCATCAAGTTCAACCAGGGAATTAAGGGGTAGGGGTGTGGCGCGATATTGGGGAAGGGATGAGATTTTATATTTCTTCATAAGCATTAATCTTATTTTGTCAATTAGGAACATTCAGCACCCACCCGCTATCAAGGCAGCTGCCTATCATGTCATGCCCTACCTGCACAGGTGTGCTGGCTACTCAAATGATCCAATTAAGGAGGCCATTTAGTCAGCAGCAGCAGAAGTCCTGTGCCTGGACGCTCCAACAGGGGCCAGACACAAGCAGAAGCAGAAGCAGCAGAAGCAGCAGCAGCAGCACCACCTTTTGTTTTTTGGCTGCAGCAGCAAGGCCCACAGGGCTGGCTAGCTGGCTAGCCAGCAAGCAGGTAGCAATGAAAGTAGGAATCTTTCTTTTTAACCCTGTAAGGGGGTGGTGCACTGTACCCGAAGATACTGCCATATCGGGTCAATGCATAGGGCGACGGAAGCAAGCTTCGAAATCGGCCCCCGTTCTCAAAAATCCATTTAATATATGGTCCCCAGATAGGGGACGTATCAGATATTAAACTGATAAGAACAGATACTACACTTGATCTTAGCCAAAAGGCCGAGAAGCGATAACCGTGAAAGGGGCGGGCCCAACAAGGTCCCCTTCATGGGCACTATCACTGCTTGCTGTCAGGGAGGCTGCCAGACAATTTTCCATGCACACTCTGGGCTGGGGGGCAGTCAACCACCAGTACACACAGCAGAACCTAAACCCATACCATTATTGCTAAGCAGCAAGACAGGGGCCCATTGCACTCCCACGGGGCCTTTTTAAATGCAATCCATAACCCGGATTTGCCAGGAACCCTTCTTACTCCTCCTACTTGCATGTGACACTGGGCTTAGGATCTGCATAGGAAACACACACACAAGCACACACCTACCTTTGTTGCCTGCAGATGCCTCCTTGGCTGTCCCCAAACGGTATCAAACCAACACCCACGGGAAGCTGTAAGCATAGAGGACATGCCTGCACCCCATTGGACTTACCTGTGTGGGTTAAATCCGGGTTATTTGACAACCTATGGCGGTGATGGTTCTGCTCAGGCAGAGCAGTGCTGATGCTCCTCATAAAGCTGTCGCTGCTGTGAAGGTTCTAGGTGACATCACAAATCCCTATGGTTACATACACAACAAAGCTGGGTTGTTGTTGTTTACACTCTGCAAGGCCTGTGGAAGTGAGTGACATCATAGCACTGTAGTTCTGAGGGTTCTAGATGGATGCAACAATCTCCTGTTGCTTCTATGAAGGCCATAATAGACGACATCACCAAACAGCTCCATAGTCACATACACAGCAAAGGAGAGATGTTGTTTACACCTAGTGATGTCAGTGGTATTGAGTGACATCACAGCACAGTGCTAAGGCTCCTGGGCCTGGACACAGCAGCGGCTGCAATATCTCAACGGAGAATACGTTTATATATATGTGTGTGTGTGCGCGTATATATATATATATATATATATATATATATATATATATATATATTTCTCCGCCGAAATCACTTTTAAACCCATTTCCACCTTTTTTTCCCTTCTCTTCCTCTTACTTTTTTTTCACGTTTTTTTACGTTTTTCTCCTTTTCGCCTCTTTTCTGGGCGTATTATTCTTCTTTTTCTTCTTTTTTTTCGTCTAATGCATACCCCATCAGTGCAGCAATGCTTATTCAATACCGCCAGCAGATGGAGACACTGGGGGATAATTTTCTAAGGATTTATACTGATTTTTCCTGTCTGAATTTGTCGCACAGAAAGTTGCAGGCCAAATATGTGTGACATTTCTGCGACTTTAGCTTCTAGAGCATTTTTACAACATTATACATAGGTGCTGAATACATAAAAAGCGACTGTTCAGCGACAGACAAGTCGCATCGGCTGAAAGTAGGCCAGAATGTCAGTCCATGTTGGAGCAGGTTTAGATACAGTCTAAAGTATAGATCTCAAAGTCTGTGCACAGAATTTAGCAAGGGCCTCGCACCTTCTGATGCATCAGGTAGGTGCACAATAGCATAGCCTAACCCTCTGTACTTTGGTCTATATTGATGCGGGACATAGACAGCCAGCTGATGACCAATCCATTAGTGCAATGGATGGCTGGAAGCATTTGTCTTTGCCTTTGCAATACCACAGAAGCAATGCATGGTCAATGTACAGCAATGACACACCTGTGTGAACAGCCAGGAGACCCCCCCCCCCCCCCCATGTTATGTTACATAGTTACATAGTTAGTACGGTCGAAAAAAGACATATGTCCATCAAGTTCAACCAGGGAATTAAGGGGTAGGGGTGTGGCGCGATATTGGGGAAGGGATGAGATTTTATATTTCTTCATAAGCATTAATCTTATTTTGTCAATTAGGAACATTCAGCACCCACCCGCTATCAAGGCAGCTGCCTATCATGTCATGCCCTACCTGCACAGGTGTGCTGGCTACTCAAATGATCCAATTAAGGAGGCCATTTAGTCAGCAGCAGCAGAAGTCCTGTGCCTGGACGCTCCAACAGGGGCCAGACACAAGCAGAAGCAGAAGCAGCAGAAGCAGCAGCAGCAGCACCACCTTTTGTTTTTTGGCTGCAGCAGCAAGGCCCACAGGGCTGGCTAGCTGGCTAGCCAGCAAGCAGGTAGCAATGAAAGTAGGAATCTTTCTTTTTAACCCTGTAAGGGGGTGGTGCACTGTACCCGAAGATACTGCCATATCGGGTCAATGCATAGGGCGACGGAAGCAAGCTTCGAAATCGGCCCCCGTTCTCAAAAATCCATTTAATATATGGTCCCCAGATAGGGGACGTATCAGATATTAAACTGATAAGAACAGATACTACACTTGATCTTAGCCAAAAGGCCGAGAAGCGATAACCGTGAAAGGGGCGGGCCCAACAAGGTCCCCTTCATGGGCACTATCACTGCTTGCTGTCAGGGAGGCTGCCAGACAATTTTCCATGCACACTCTGGGCTGGGGGGCAGTCAACCACCAGTACACACAGCAGAACCTAAACCCATACCATTATTGCTAAGCAGCAAGACAGGGGCCCATTGCACTCCCACGGGGCCTTTTTAAATGCAATCCATAACCCGGATTTGCCAGGAACCCTTCTTACTCCTCCTACTTGCATGTGACACTGGGCTTAGGATCTGCATAGGAAACACACACACAAGCACACACCTACCTTTGTTGCCTGCAGATGCCTCCTTGGCTGTCCCCAAACGGTATCAAACCAACACCCACGGGAAGCTGTAAGCATAGAGGACATGCCTGCACCCCATTGGACTTACCTGTGTGGGTTAAATCCGGGTTATTTGACAACCTATGGCGGTGATGGTTCTGCTCAAGCAGAGCAGTGCTGATGCTCCTCATAAAGCTGTCGCTGCTGTGAAGGTTCTAGGTGACATCACAAATCCCTATGGTTACATACACAACAAAGCTGGGTTGTTGTTGTTTACACTCTGCAAGGCCTGTGGAAGTGAGTGACATCATAGCACTGTAGTTCTGAGGGTTCTAGATGGATGCAACAATCTCCTGTTGCTTCTATGAAGGCCATAATAGACGACATCACCAAACAGCTCCATAGTCACATACACAGCAAAGGAGAGATGTTGTTTACACCTAGTGATGTCAGTGGTATTGAGTGACATCACAGCACAGTGCTAAGGCTCCTGGGCCTGGACACAGCAGCGGCTGCAATATCTCAACGGAGAATACGTTTATATATATGTGTGTGTGTGCGCGTATATATATATATATATATATATATATATATATATATATATATATATATATTTCTCCGCCGAAATCACTTTTAAACCCATTTCCACCTTTTTTTCCCTTCTCTTCCTCTTACTTTTTTTTCACGTTTTTTTACGTTTTTCTCCTTTTCGCCTCTTTTCTGGGCGTATTATTCTTCTTTTTCTTCTTTTTTTTCGTCTAATGCATACCCCATCAGTGCAGCAATGCTTATTCAATACCGCCAGCAGATGGAGACACTGGGGGATAATTTTCTAAGGATTTATACTGATTTTTCCTGTCTGAATTTGTCGCACAGAAAGTTGCAGGCCAAATATGTGTGACATTTCTGCGACTTTAGCTTCTAGAGCATTTTTACAACATTATACATAGGTGCTGAATACATAAAAAGCGACTGTTCAGCGACAGACAAGTCGCATCGGCTGAAAGTAGGCCAGAATGTCAGTCCATGTTGGAGCAGGTTTAGATACAGTCTAAAGTATAGATCTCAAAGTCTGTGCACAGAATTTAGCAAGGGCCTCGCACCTTCTGATGCATCAGGTAGGTGCACAATAGCATAGCCTAACCCTCTGTACTTTGGTCTATATTGATGCGGGACATAGACAGCCAGCTGATGACCAATCCATTAGTGCAATGGATGGCTGGAAGCATTTGTCTTTGCCTTTGCAATACCACAGAAGCAATGCATGGTCAATGTACAGCAATGACACACCTGTGTGAACAGCCAGGAGACCCCCCCCCCCCCCCCCCCATGTTATGTTACATAGTTACATAGTTAGTACGGTCGAAAAAAGACATATGTCCATCAAGTTCAACCAGGGAATTAAGGGGTAGGGGTGTGGCGCGATATTGGGGAAGGGATGAGATTTTATATTTCTTCATAAGCATTAATCTTATTTTGTCAATTAGGAACATTCAGCACCCACCCGCTATCAAGGCAGCTGCCTATCATGTCATGCCCTACCTGCACAGGTGTGCTGGCTACTCAAATGATCCAATTAAGGAGGCCATTTAGTCAGCAGCAGCAGAAGTCCTGTGCCTGGACGCTCCAACAGGGGCCAGACACAAGCAGAAGCAGAAGCAGCAGAAGCAGCAGCAGCAGCACCACCTTTTGTTTTTTGGCTGCAGCAGCAAGGCCCACAGGGCTGGCTAGCTGGCTAGCCAGCAAGCAGGTAGCAATGAAAGTAGGAATCTTTCTTTTTAACCCTGTAAGGGGGTGGTGCACTGTACCCGAAGATACTGCCATATCGGGTCAATGCATAGGGCGACGGAAGCAAGCTTCGAAATCGGCCCCCATTCTCAAAAATCCATTTAATATATGGTCCCCAGATAGGGGACGTATCAGATATTAAACTGATAAGAACAGATACTACACTTGATCTTAGCCAAAAGGCCGAGAAGCGATAACCGTGAAAGGGGCGGGCCCAACAAGGTCCCCTTCATGGGCACTATCACTGCTTGCTGTCAGGGAGGCTGCCAGACAATTTTCCATGCACACTCTTGGCTGGGGGGCAGTCAACCACCAGTACACACAGCAGAACCTAAACCCATACCATTATTGCTAAGCAGCAAGACAGGGGCCCATTGCACTCCCACGGGGCCTTTTTAAATGCAATCCATAACCCGGATTTGCCAGGAACCCTTCTTACTCCTCCTACTTGCATGTGACACTGGGCTTAGGATCTGCATAGGAAACACACACACAAGCACACACCTACCTTTGTTGCCTGCAGATGCCTCCTTGGCTGTCCCCAAACGGTATCAAACCAACACCCACGGGAAGCTGTAAGCATAGAGGACATGCCTGCACCCCATTGGACTTACCTGTGTGGGTTAAATCCGGGTTATTTGACAACCTATGGCGGTGATGGTTCTGCTCAGGCAGAGCAGTGCTGATGCTCCTCATAAAGCTGTCGCTGCTGTGAAGGTTCTAGGTGACATCACAAATCCCTATGGTTACATACACAACAAAGCTGGGTTGTTGTTGTTTACACTCTGCAAGGCCTGTGGAAGTGAGTGACATCATAGCACTGTAGTTCTGAGGGTTCTAGATGGATGCAACAATCTCCTGTTGCTTCTATGAAGGCCATAATAGACGACATCACCAAACAGCTCCATAGTCACATACACAGCAAAGGAGAGATGTTGTTTACACCTAGTGATGTCAGTGGTATTGAGTGACATCACAGCACAGTGCTAAGGCTCCTGGGCCTGGACACAGCAGCGGCTGCAATATCTCAACGGAGAATACGTTTATATATATGTGTGTGTGTGCACGTATATATATATATATATATATATATATATATATATATATATATATATATATATATTTCTCCGCCGAAATCACTTTTAAACCCATTTCCACCTTTTTTTCCCTTCTCTTCCTCTTACTTTTTTTTCACGTTTTTTTACGTTTTTCTCCTTTTCGCCTCTTTTCTGGGCGTATTATTCTTCTTTTTCTTCTTTTTTTTCGTCTAATGCATACCCCATCAGTGCAGCAATGCTTATTCAATACCGCCAGCAGATGGAGACACTGGGGGATAATTTTCTAAGGATTTATACTGATTTTTCCTGTCTGAATTTGTCGCACAGAAAGTTGCAGGCCAAATATGTGTGACATTTCTGCGACTTTAGCTTCTAGAGCATTTTTACAACATTATACATAGGTGCTGAATACATAAAAAGCGACTGTTCAGCGACAGACAAGTCGCATCGGCTGAAAGTAGGCCAGAATGTCAGTCCATGTTGGAGCAGGTTTAGATACAGTCTAAAGTATAGATCTCAAAGTCTGTGCACAGAATTTAGCAAGGGCCTCGCACCTTCTGATGCATCAGGTAGGTGCACAATAGCATAGCCTAACCCTCTGTACTTTGGTCTATATTGATGCGGGACATAGACAGCCAGCTGATGACCAATCCATTAGTGCAATGGATGGCTGGAAGCATTTGTCTTTGCCTTTGCAATACCACAGAAGCAATGCATGGTCAATGTACAGCAATGACACACCTGTGTGAACAGCCAGGAGACCCCCCCCCCCCCCCCCATGTTATGTTACATAGTTACATAGTTAGTACGGTCGAAAAAAGACATATGTCCATCAAGTTCAACCAGGGAATTAAGGGGTAGGGGTGTGGCGCGATATTGGGGAAGGGATGAGATTTTATATTTCTTCATAAGCATTAATCTTATTTTGTCAATTAGGAACATTCAGCACCCACCCGCTATCAAGGCAGCTGCCTATCATGTCATGCCCTACCTGCACAGGTGTGCTGGCTACTCAAATGATCCAATTAAGGAGGCCATTTAGTCAGCAGCAGCAGAAGTCCTGTGCCTGGACGCTCCAACAGGGGCCAGACACAAGCAGAAGCAGAAGCAGAAGCAGCAGAAGCAGCAGCACCACCTTTTGTTTTTTGGCTGCAGCAGCAGCAAGGCCCACAGGGCTGGCTAGCTGGCTAGCCAGCAAGCAGGTAGCAATGAAAGTAGGAATCTTTCTTTTTAACCCTGTAAGGGGGTGGTGCACTGTACCCGAAGATACTGCCATATCGGGTCAATGCATAGGGCGACGGAAGCAAGCTTCGAAATCGGCCCCCGTTCTCAAAAATCCATTTAATATATGGTCCCCAGATAGGGGACGTATCAGATATTAAACTGATAAGAACAGATACTACACTTGATCTTAGCCAAAAGGCCGAGAAGCGATAACCGTGAAAGGGGCGGGCCCAACAAGGTCCCCTTCATGGGCACTATCACTGCTTGCTGTCAGGGAGGCTGCCAGACAATTTTCCATGCACACTCTGGGCTGGGGGGCAGTCAACCACCAGTACACACAGCAGAACCTAAACCCATACCATTATTGCTAAGCAGCAAGACAGGGGCCCATTGCACTCCCACGGGGCCTTTTTAAATGCAATCCATAACCCGGATTTGCCAGGAACCCTTCTTACTCCTCCTACTTGCATGTGACACTGGGCTTAGGATCTGCATAGGAAACACACACACAAGCACACACCTACCTTTGTTGCCTGCAGATGCCTCCTTGGCTGTCCCCAAACGGTATCAAACCAACACCCACGGGAAGCTGTAAGCATAGAGGACATGCCTGCACCCCATTGGACTTACCTGTGTGGGTTAAATCCGGGTTATTTGACAACCTATGGCGGTGATGGTTCTGCTCAGGCAGAGCAGTGCTGATGCTCCTCATAAAGCTGTCGCTGCTGTGAAGGTTCTAGGTGACATCACAAATCCCTATGGTTACATACACAACAAAGCTGGGTTGTTGTTGTTTACACTCTGCAAGGCCTGTGGAAGTGAGTGACATCATAGCACTGTAGTTCTGAGGGTTCTAGATGGATGCAACAATCTCCTGTTGCTTCTATGAAGGCCATAATAGACGACATCACCAAACAGCTCCATAGTCACATACACAGCAAAGGAGAGATGTTGTTTACACCTAGTGATGTCAGTGGTATTGAGTGACATCACAGCACAGTGCTAAGGCTCCTGGGCCTGGACACAGCAGCGGCTGCAATATCTCAACGGAGAATACGTTTATATATATGTGTGTGTGTGCGCGTATATATATATATATATATATATATATATATATATATATTTCTCCGCCGAAATCACTTTTAAACCCATTTCCACCTTTTTTTCCCTTCTCTTCCTCTTACTTTTTTTTCACGTTTTTTTACGTTTTTCTCCTTTTCGCCTCTTTTCTGGGCGTATTATTCTTCTTTTTCTTCTTTTTTTTCGTCTAATGCATACCCCATCAGTGCAGCAATGCTTATTCAATACCGCCAGCAGATGGAGACACTGGGGGATAATTTTCTAAGGATTTATACTGATTTTTCCTGTCTGAATTTGTCGCACAGAAAGTTGCAGGCCAAATATGTGTGACATTTCTGCGACTTTAGCTTCTAGAGCATTTTTACAACATTATACATAGGTGCTGAATACATAAAAAGCGACTGTTCAGCGACAGACAAGTCGCATCGGCTGAAAGTAGGCCAGAATGTCAGTCCATGTTGGAGCAGGTTTAGATACAGTCTAAAGTATAGATCTCAAAGTCTGTGCACAGAATTTAGCAAGGGCCTCGCACCTTCTGATGCATCAGGTAGGTGCACAATAGCATAGCCTAACCCTCTGTACTTTGGTCTATATTGATGCGGGACATAGACAGCCAGCTGATGACCAATCCATTAGTGCAATGGATGGCTGGAAGCATTTGTCTTTGCCTTTGCAATACCACAGAAGCAATGCATGGTCAATGTACAGCAATGACACACCTGTGTGAACAGCCAGGAGACCCCCCCCCCCCCCCCCCATGTTATGTTACATAGTTACATAGTTAGTACGGTCGAAAAAAGACATATGTCCATCAAGTTCAACCAGGGAATTAAGGGGTAGGGGTGTGGCGCGATATTGGGGAAGGGATGAGATTTTATATTTCTTCATAAGCATTAATCTTATTTTGTCAATTAGGAACATTCAGCACCCACCCGCTATCAAGGCAGCTGCCTATCATGTCATGCCCTACCTGCACAGGTGTGCTGGCTACTCAAATGATCCAATTAAGGAGGCCATTTAGTCAGCAGCAGCAGAAGTCCTGTGCCTGGACGCTCCAACAGGGGCCAGACACAAGCAGAAGCAGAAGCAGCAGCAGCAGCACCACCTTTTGTTTTTTGGCTGCAGCAGCAAGGCCCACAGGGCTGGCTAGCTGGCTAGCCAGCAAGCAGGTAGCAATGAAAGTAGGAATCTTTCTTTTTAACCCTGTAAGGGGGTGGTGCACTGTACCCGAAGATACTGCCATATCGGGTCAATGCATAGGGCGACGGAAGCAAGCTTCGAAATCGGCCCCCGTTCTCAAAAATCCATTTAATATATGGTCCCCAGATAGGGGACGTATCAGATATTAAACTGATAAGAACAGATACTACACTTGATCTTAGCCAAAAGGCCGAGAAGCGATAACCGTGAAAGGGGCGGGCCCAACAAGGTCCCCTTCATGGGCACTATCACTGCTTGCTGTCAGGGAGGCTGCCAGACAATTTTCCATGCACACTCTGGGCTGGGGGGCAGTCAACCACCAGTACACACAGCAGAACCTAAACCCATACCATTATTGCTAAGCAGCAAGACAGGGGCCCATTGCACTCCCACGGGGCCTTTTTAAATGCAATCCATAACCCGGATTTGCCAGGAACCCTTCTTACTCCTCCTACTTGCATGTGACACTGGGCTTAGGATCTGCATAGGAAACACACACACAAGCACACACCTACCTTTGTTGCCTGCAGATGCCTCCTTGGCTGTCCCCAAACGGTATCAAACCAACACCCACGGGAAGCTGTAAGCATAGAGGACATGCCTGCACCCCATTGGACTTACCTGTGTGGGTTAAATCCGGGTTATTTGACAACCTATGGCGGTGATGGTTCTGCTCAGGCAGAGCAGTGCTGATGCTCCTCATAAAGCTGTCGCTGCTGTGAAGGTTCTAGGTGACATCACAAATCCCTATGGTTACATACACAACAAAGCTGGGTTGTTGTTGTTTACACTCTGCAAGGCCTGTGGAAGTGAGTGACATCATAGCACTGTAGTTCTGAGGGTTCTAGATGGATGCAACAATCTCCTGTTGCTTCTATGAAGGCCATAATAGACGACATCACCAAACAGCTCCATAGTCACATACACAGCAAAGGAGAGATGTTGTTTACACCTAGTGATGTCAGTGGTATTGAGTGACATCACAGCACAGTGCTAAGGCTCCTGGGCCTGGACACAGCAGCGGCTGCAATATCTCAACGGAGAATACGTTTATATATATGTGTGTGTGTGCGCGTATATATATATATATATATATATATATATATATATATATATATATATTTCTCCGCCGAAATCACTTTTAAACCCATTTCCACCTTTTTTTCCCTTCTCTTCCTCTTACTTTTTTTTCACGTTTTTTTACGTTTTTCTCCTTTTCGCCTCTTTTCTGGGCGTATTATTCTTCTTTTTCTTCTTTTTTTTCGTCTAATGCATACCCCATCAGTGCAGCAATGCTTATTCAATACCGCCAGCAGATGGAGACACTGGGGGATAATTTTCTAAGGATTTATACTGATTT
The DNA here is from genome assembly GCF_029499605.1 of Hyla sarda. Taxonomy (NCBI): domain Eukaryota; kingdom Metazoa; phylum Chordata; class Amphibia; order Anura; family Hylidae; genus Hyla; species Hyla sarda. The sequence goes on along the minus strand of NW_026607943.1, from coordinate 87,998 downwards.
TTCCTGTCTGAATTTGTCGCACAGAAAGTTGCAGGCCAAATATGTGTGACATTTCTGCGACTTTAGCTTCTAGAGCATTTTTACAACATTATACATAGGTGCTGAATACATAAAAAGCGACTGTTCAGCGACAGACAAGTCGCATCGGCTGAAAGTAGGCCAGAATGTCAGTCCATGTTGGAGCAGGTTTAGATACAGTCTAAAGTATAGATCTCAAAGTCTGTGCACAGAATTTAGCAAGGGCCTCGCACCTTCTGATGCATCAGGTAGGTGCACAATAGCATAGCCTAACCCTCTGTACTTTGGTCTATATTGATGCGGGACATAGACAGCCAGCTGATGACCAATCCATTAGTGCAATGGATGGCTGGAAGCATTTGTCTTTGCCTTTGCAATACCACAGAAGCAATGCATGGTCAATGTACAGCAATGACACACCTGTGTGAACAGCCAGGAGACCCCCCCCCCCCCATGTTATGTTACATAGTTACATAGTTAGTACGGTCGAAAAAAGACATATGTCCATCAAGTTCAACCAGGGAATTAAGGGGTAGGGGTGTGGCGCGATATTGGGGAAGGGATGAGATTTTATATTTCTTCATAAGCATTAATCTTATTTTGTCAATTAGGAACATTCAGCACCCACCCGCTATCAAGGCAGCTGCCTATCATGTCATGCCCTACCTGCACAGGTGTGCTGGCTACTCAAATGATCCAATTAAGGAGGCCATTTAGTCAGCAGCAGCAGAAGTCCTGTGCCTGGACGCTCCAACAGGGGCCAGACACAAGCAGAAGCAGAAGCAGCAGAAGCAGCAGCAGCAGCACCACCTTTTGTTTTTTGGCTGCAGCAGCAAGGCCCACAGGGCTGGCTAGCTGGCTAGCCAGCAAGCAGGTAGCAATGAAAGTAGGAATCTTTCTTTTTAACCCTGTAAGGGGGTGGTGCACTGTACCCGAAGATACTGCCATATCGGGTCAATGCATAGGGCGACGGAAGCAAGCTTCGAAATCGGCCCCCGTTCTCAAAAATCCATTTAATATATGGTCCCCAGATAGGGGACGTATCAGATATTAAACTGATAAGAACAGATACTACACTTGATCTTAGCCAAAAGGCCGAGAAGCGATAACCGTGAAAGGGGCGGGCCCAACAAGGTCCCCTTCATGGGCACTATCACTGCTTGCTGTCAGGGAGGCTGCCAGACAATTTTCCATGCACACTCTGGGCTGGGGGGCAGTCAACCACCAGTACACACAGCAGAACCTAAACCCATACCATTATTGCTAAGCAGCAAGACAGGGGCCCATTGCACTCCCACGGGGCCTTTTTAAATGCAATCCATAACCCGGATTTGCCAGGAACCCTTCTTACTCCTCCTACTTGCATGTGACACTGGGCTTAGGATCTGCATAGGAAACACACACACAAGCACACACCTACCTTTGTTGCCTGCAGATGCCTCCTTGGCTGTCCCCAAACGGTATCAAACCAACACCCACGGGAAGCTGTAAGCATAGAGGACATGCCTGCACCCCATTGGACTTACCTGTGTGGGTTAAATCCGGGTTATTTGACAACCTATGGCGGTGATGGTTCTGCTCAGGCAGAGCAGTGCTGATGCTCCTCATAAAGCGTCGCTGCTGTGAAGGTTCTAGGTGACATCACAAATCCCTATGGTTACATACACAACAAAGCTGGGTTGTTGTTGTTTACACTCTGCAAGGCCTGTGGAAGTGAGTGACATCATAGCACTGTAGTTCTGAGGGTTCTAGATGGATGCAACAATCTCCTGTTGCTTCTATGAAGGCCATAATAGACGACATCACCAAACAGCTCCATAGTCACATACACAGCAAAGGAGAGATGTTGTTTACACCTAGTGATGTCAGTGGTATTGAGTGACATCACAGCACAGTGCTAAGGCTCCTGGGCCTGGACACAGCAGCGGCTGCAATATCTCAACGGAGAATACGTTTATATATATGTGTGTGTGTGCGCGTATATATATATATATATATATATATATATATATATATATATATATATATATATATATATATTCTCCGCCGAAATCACTTTTAAACCCATTTCCACCTTTTTTTCCCGTCTCTTCCTCTTACTTTTTTTTCACGTTTTTTTACATTTTTCTCCTTTTCGCCTCTTTTCTGGGCGTATTATTCTTCTTTTTCTTCTTTTTTTTCGTCTAATGCATACCCCATCAGTGCAGCAATGCTTATTCAATACCGCCAGCAGATGGAGACACTGGGGGATAATTTTCTAAGGATTTATACTGATTTTTCCTGTCTGAATTTGTCGCACAGAAAGTTGCAGGCCAAATATGTGTGACATTTCTGCGACTTTAGCTTCTAGAGCATTTTTACAACATTATACATAGGTGCTGAATACATAAAAAGCGACTGTTCAGCGACAGACAAGTCGCATCGGCTGAAAGTAGGCCAGAATGTCAGTCCATGTTGGAGCAGGTTTAGATACAGTCTAAAGTATAGATCTCAAAGTCTGTGCACAGAATTTAGCAAGGGCCTCGCACCTTCTGATGCATCAGGTAGGTGCACAATAGCATAGCCTAACCCTCTGTACTTTGGTCTATATTGATGCGGGACATAGACAGCCAGCTGATGACCAATCCATTAGTGCAATGGATGGCTGGAAGCATTTGTCTTTGCCTTTGCAATACCACAGAAGCAATGCATGGTCAATGTACAGCAATGACACACCTGTGTGAACAGCCAGGAGACCCCCCCCCCCCCCATGTTATGTTACATAGTTACATAGTTAGTACGGTCGAAAAAAGACATATGTCCATCAAGTTCAACCAGGGAATTAAGGGGTAGGGGTGTGGCGCGATATTGGGGAAGGGATGAGATTTTATATTTCTTCATAAGCATTAATCTTATTTTGTCAATTAGGAACATTCAGCACCCACCCGCTATCAAGGCAGCTGCCTATCATGTCATGCCCTACCTGCACAGGTGTGCTGGCTACTCAAATGATCCAATTAAGGAGGCCATTTAGTCAGCAGCAGCAGAAGTCCTGTGCCTGGACGCTCCAACAGGGGCCAGACACAAGCAGAAGCAGAAGCAGCAGAAGCAGCAGCAGCAGCACCACCTTTTGTTTTTTGGCTGCAGCAGCAAGGCCCACAGGGCTGGCTAGCTGGCTAGCCAGCAAGCAGGTAGCAATGAAAGTAGGAATCTTTCTTTTTAACCCTGTAAGGGGGTGGTGCACTGTACCCGAAGATACTGCCATATCGGGTCAATGCATAGGGCGACGGAAGCAAGCTTCGAAATCGGCCCCCGTTCTCAAAAATCCATTTAATATATGGTCCCCAGATAGGGGACGTATCAGATATTAAACTGATAAGAACAGATACTACACTTGATCTTAGCCAAAAGGCCGAGAAGCGATAACCGTGAAAGGGGCGGGCCCAACAAGGTCCCCTTCATGGGCACTATCACTGCTTGCTGTCAGGGAGGCTGCCAGACAATTTTCCATGCACACTCTGGGCTGGGGGGCAGTCAACCACCAGTACACACAGCAGAACCTAAACCCATACCATTATTGCTAAGCAGCAAGACAGGGGCCCATTGCACTCCCACGGGGCCTTTTTAAATGCAATCCATAACCCGGGTTTGCCAGGAACCCTTCTTACTCCTCCTACTTGCATGTGACACTGGGCTTAGGATCTGCATAGGAAACACACACACAAGCACACACCTACCTTTGTTGCCTGCAGATGCCTCCTTGGCTGTCCCCAAACGGTATCAAACCAACACCCACGGGAAGCTGTAAGCATAGAGGACATGCCTGCACCCCATTGGACTTACCTGTGTGGGTTAAATCCGGGTTATTTGACAACCTATGGCGGTGATGGTTCTGCTCAGGCAGAGCAGTGCTGATGCTCCTCATAAAGCTGTCGCTGCTGTGAAGGTTCTAGGTGACATCACAAATCCCTATGGTTACATACACAACAAAGCTGGGTTGTTGTTGTTTACACTCTGCAAGGCCTGTGGAAGTGAGTGACATCATAGCACTGTAGTTCTGAGGGTTCTAGATGGATGCAACAATCTCCTGTTGCTTCTATGAAGGCCATAATAGACGACATCACCAAACAGCTCCATAGTCACATACACAGCAAAGGAGAGATGTTGTTTACACCTAGTGATGTCAGTGGTATTGAGTGACATCACAGCACAGTGCTAAGGCTCCTGGGCCTGGACACAGCAGCGGCTGCAATATCTCAACGGAGAATACGTTTATATATATGTGTGTGTGTGCGCGTATATATATATATATATATATATATATATATATATATATATATTTCTCCGCCAAAATCACTTTTAAACCCATTTCCACCTTTTTTTCCCTTCTCTTCCTCTTACTTTTTTTTCACGTTTTTTTACGTTTTTCTCCTTTTCGCCTCTTTTCTGGGCGTATTATTCTTCTTTTTCTTCTTTTTTTTCGTCTAATGCATACCCCATCAGTGCAGCAATGCTTATTCAATACCGCCAGCAGATGGAGACACTGGGGGATAATTTTCTAAGGATTTATACTGATTTTTCCTGTCTGAATTTGTCGCACAGAAAGTTGCAGGCCAAATATGTGTGACATTTCTGCGACTTTAGCTTCTAGAGCATTTTTACAACATTATACATAGGTGCTGAATACATAAAAAGCGACTGTTCAGCGACAGACAAGTCGCATCGGCTGAAAGTAGGCCAGAATGTCAGTCCATGTTGGAGCAGGTTTAGATACAGTCTAAAGTATAGATCTCAAAGTCTGTGCACAGAATTTAGCAAGGGCCTCGCACCTTCTGATGCATCAGGTAGGTGCACAATAGCATAGCCTAACCCTCTGTACTTTGGTCTATATTGATGCGGGACATAGACAGCCAGCTGATGACCAATCCATTAGTGCAATGGATGGCTGGAAGCATTTGTCTTTGCCTTTGCAATACCACAGAAGCAATGCATGGTCAATGTACAGCAATGACACACCTGTGTGAACAGCCAGGAGACCCCCCCCCCCCCCATGTTATGTTACATAGTTACATAGTTAGTACGGTCGAAAAAAGACATATGTCCATCAAGTTCAACCAGGGAATTAAGGGGTAGGGGTGTGGCGCGATATTGGGGAAGGGATGAGATTTTATATTTCTTCATAAGCATTAATCTTATTTTGTCAATTAGGAACATTCAGCACCCACCCGCTATCAAGGCAGCTGCCTATCATGTCATGCCCTACCTGCACAGGTGTGCTGGCTACTCAAATGATCCAATTAAGGAGGCCATTTAGTCAGCAGCAGCAGAAGTCCTGTGCCTGGACGCTCCAACAGGGGCCAGACACAAGCAGAAGCAGAAGCAGCAGAAGCAGCAGCAGCAGCACCACCTTTTGTTTTTTGGCTGCAGCAGCAAGGCCCACAGGGCTGGCTAGCTGGCTAGCCAGCAAGCAGGTAGCAATGAAAGTAGGAATCTTTCTTTTTAACCCTGTAAGGGGGTGGTGCACTGTACCCGAAGATACTGCCATATCGGGTCAATGCATAGGGCGACGGAAGCAAGCTTCGAAATCGGCCCCCGTTCTCAAAAATCCATTTAATATATGGTCCCCAGATAGGGGACGTATCAGATATTAAACTGATAAGAACAGATACTACACTTGATCTTAGCCAAAAGGCCGAGAAGCGATAACCGTGAAAGGGGCGGGCCCAACAAGGTCCCCTTCATGGGCACTATCACTGCTTGCTGTCAGGGAGGCTGCCAGACAATTTTCCATGCACACTCTGGGCTGGGGGGCAGTCAACCACCAGTACACACAGCAGAACCTAAACCCATACCATTATTGCTAAGCAGCAAGACAGGGGCCCATTGCACTCCCACGGGGCCTTTTTAAATGCAATCCATAACCCGGATTTGCCAGGAACCCTTCTTACTCCTCCTACTTGCATGTGACACTGGGCTTAGGATCTGCATAGGAAACACACACACAAGCACACACCTACCTTTGTTGCCTGCAGATGCCTCCTTGGCTGTCCCCAAACGGTATCAAACCAACACCCACGGGAAGCTGTAAGCATAGAGGACATGCCTGCACCCCATTGGACTTACCTGTGTGGGTTAAATCCGGGTTATTTGACAACCTATGGCGGTGATGGTTCTGCTCAGGCAGAGCAGTGCTGATGCTCCTCATAAAGCTGTCGCTGCTGTGAAGGTTCTAGGTGACATCACAAATCCCTATGGTTACATACACAACAAAGCTGGGTTGTTGTTGTTTACACTCTGCAAGGCCTGTGGAAGTGAGTGACATCATAGCACTGTAGTTCTGAGGGTTCTAGATGGATGCAACAATCTCCTGTTGCTTCTATGAAGGCCATAATAGACGACATCACCAAACAGCTCCATAGTCACATACACAGCAAAGGAGAGATGTTGTTTACACCTAGTGATGTCAGTGGTATTGAGTGACATCACAGCACAGTGCTAAGGCTCCTGGGCCTGGACACAGCAGCGGCTGCAATATCTCAACGGAGAATACGTTTATATATATGTGTGTGTGTGCGCGTATATATATATATATATATATATATATTTCTCCGCCGAAATCACTTTTAAACCCATTTCCACCTTTTTTTCCCTTCTCTTCCTCTTACTTTTTTTTCACGTTTTTTTACGTTTTTCTCCTTTTCGCCTCTTTTCTGGGCGTATTATTCTTCTTTTTCTTCTTTTTTTTCGTCTAATGCATACCCCATCAGTGCAGCAATGCTTATTCAATACCGCCAGCAGATGGAGACACTGGGGGATAATTTTCTAAGGATTTATACTGATTTTTCCTGTCTGAATTTGTCGCACAGAAAGTTGCAGGCCAAATATGTGTGACATTTCTGCGACTTTAGCTTCTAGAGCATTTTTACAACATTATACATAGGTGCTGAATACATAAAAAGCGACTGTTCAGCGACAGACAAGTCGCATCGGCTGAAAGTAGGCCAGAATGTCAGTCCATGTTGGAGCAGGTTTAGATACAGTCTAAAGTATAGATCTCAAAGTCTGTGCACAGAATTTAGCAAGGGCCTCGCACCTTCTGATGCATCAGGTAGGTGCACAATAGCATAGCCTAACCCTCTGTACTTTGGTCTATATTGATGCGGGACATAGACAGCCAGCTGATGACCAATCCATTAGTGCAATGGATGGCTGGAAGCATTTGTCTTTGCCTTTGCAATACCACAGAAGCAATGCATGGTCAATGTACAGCAATGACACACCTGTGTGAACAGCCAGGAGACCCCCCCCCCCCCCCCCCCATGTTATGTTACATAGTTAGATAGTTAGTACGGTCGAAAAAAGACATATGTCCATCAAGTTCAACCAGGGAATTAAGGGGTAGGGGTGTGGCGCGATATTGGGGAAGGGATGAGATTTTATATTTCTTCATAAGCATTAATCTTATTTTGTCAATTAGGAACATTCAGCACCCACCCGCTATCAAGGCAGCTGCCTATCATGTCATGCCCTACCTGCACAGGTGTGCTGGCTACTCAAATGATCCAATTAAGGAGGCCATTTAGTCAGCAGCAGCAGAAGTCCTGTGCCTGGACGCTCCAACAGGGGCCAGACACAAGCAGAAGCAGAAGCAGCAGAAGCAGCAGCAGCAGCACCACCTTTTGTTTTTTGGCTGCAGCAGCAAGGCCCACAGGGCTGGCTAGCTGGCTAGCCAGCAAGCAGGTAGCAATGAAAGTAGGAATCTTTCTTTTTAACCCTGTAAGGGGGTGGTGCACTGTACCCGAAGATACTGCCATATCGGGTCAATGCATAGGGCGACGGAAGCAAGCTTCGAAATCGGCCCCCGTTCTCAAAAATCCATTTAATATATGGTCCCCAGATAGGGGACGTATCAGATATTAAACTGATAAGAACAGATACTACACTTGATCTTAGCCAAAAGGCCGAGAAGCGATAACCGTGAAAGGGGCGGGCCCAACAAGGTCCCCTTCATGGGCACTATCACTGCTTGCTGTCAGGGAGGCTGCCAGACAATTTTCCATGCACACTCTGGGCTGGGGGGCAGTCAACCACCAGTACACACAGCAGAACCTAAACCCATACCATTATTGCTAAGCAGCAAGACAGGGGCCCATTGCACTCCCACGGGGCCTTTTTAAATGCAATCCATAACCCGGATTTGCCAGGAACCCTTCTTACTCCTCCTACTTGCATGTGACACTGGGCTTAGGATCTGCATAGGAAACACACACACAAGCACACACCTACCTTTGTTGCCTGCAGATGCCTCCTTGGCTGTCCCCAAACGGTATCAAACCAACACCCACGGGAAGCTGTAAGCATAGAGGACATGCCTGCACCCCATTGGACTTACCTGTGTGGGTTAAATCCGGGTTATTTGACAACCTATGGCGGTGATGGTTCTGCTCAGGCAGAGCAGTGCTGATGCTCCTCATAAAGCTGTCGCTGCTGTGAAGGTTCTAGGTGACATCACAAATCCCTATGGTTACATACACAACAAAGCTGGGTTGTTGTTGTTTACACTCTGCAAGGCCTGTGGAAGTGAGTGACATCATAGCACTGTAGTTCTGAGGGTTCTAGATGGATGCAACAATCTCCTGTTGCTTCTATGAAGGCCATAATAGACGACATCACCAAACAGCTCCATAGTCACATACACAGCAAAGGAGAGATGTTGTTTACACCTAGTGATGTCAGTGGTATTGAGTGACATCACAGCACAGTGCTAAGGCTCCTGGGCCTGGACACAGCAGCGGCTGCAATATCTCAACGGAGAATACGTTTATATATATGTGTGTGTGTGCGCGTATATATATATATATATATATATATATATTTCTCCGCCGAAATCACTTTTAAACCCATTTCCACCTTTTTTTCCCTTCTCTTCCTCTTACTTTTTTTTCACGTTTTTTTACGTTTTTCTCCTTTTCGCCTCTTTTCTGGGCGTATTATTCTTCTTTTTCTTCTTTTTTTTCGTCTAATGCATACCCCATCAGTGCAGCAATGCTTATTCAATACCGCCAGCAGATGGAGACACTGGGGGATAATTTTCTAAGGATTTATACTGATTTTTCCTGTCTGAATTTGTCGCACAGAAAGTTGCAGGCCAAATATGTGTGACATTTCTGCGACTTTAGCTTCTAGAGCATTTTTACAACATTATACATAGGTGCTGAATACATAAAAAGCGACTGTTCAGCGACAGACAAGTCGCATCGGCTGAAAGTAGGCCAGAATGTCAGTCCATGTTGGAGCAGGTTTAGATACAGTCTAAAGTATAGATCTCAAAGTCTGTGCACAGAATTTAGCAAGGGCCTCGCACCTTCTGATGCATCAGGTAGGTGCACAATAGCATAGCCTAACCCTCTGTACTTTGGTCTATATTGATGCGGGACATAGACAGCCAGCTGATGACCAATCCATTAGTGCAATGGATGGCTGGAAGCATTTGTCTTTGCCTTTGCAATACCACAGAAGCAATGCATGGTCAATGTACAGCAATGACACACCTGTGTGAACAGCCAGGAGACCCCCCCCCCCCCCCCCATGTTATGTTACATAGTTAGATAGTTAGTACGGTCGAAAAAAGACATATGTCCATCAAGTTCAACCAGGGAATTAAGGGGTAGGGGTGTGGCGCGATATTGGGGAAGGGATGAGATTTTATATTTCTTCATAAGCATTAATCTTATTTTGTCAATTAGGAACATTCAGCACCCACCCGCTATCAAGGCAGCTGCCTATCATGTCATGCCCTACCTGCACAGGTGTGCTGGCTACTCAAATGATCCAATTAAGGAGGCCATTTAGTCAGCAGCAGCAGAAGTCCTGTGCCTGGACGCTCCAACAGGGGCCAGACACAAGCAGAAGCAGAAGCAGCAGAAGCAGCAGCAGCAGCACCACCTTTTGTTTTTTGGCTGCAGCAGCAAGGCCCACAGGGCTGGCTAGCTGGCTAGCCAGCAAGCAGGTAGCAATGAAAGTAGGAATCTTTCTTTTTAACCCTGTAAGGGGGTGGTGCACTGTACCCGAAGATACTGCCATATCGGGTCAATGCATAGGGCGACGGAAGCAAGCTTCGAAATCGGCCCCCGTTCTCAAAAATCCATTTAATATATGGTCCCCAGATAGGGGACGTATCAGATATTAAACTGATAAGAACAGATACTACACTTGATCTTAGCCAAAAGGCCGAGAAGCGATAACCGTGAAAGGGGCGGGCCCAACAAGGTCCCCTTCATGGGCACTATCACTGCTTGCTGTCAGGGAGGCTGCCAGACAATTTTCCATGCACACTCTGGGCTGGGGGGCAGTCAACCACCAGTACACACAGCAGAACCTAAACCCATACCATTATTGCTAAGCAGCAAGACAGGGGCCCATTGCACTCCCACGGGGCCTTTTTAAATGCAATCCATAACCCGGATTTGCCAGGAACCCTTCTTACTCCTCCTACTTGCATGTGACACTGGGCTTAGGATCTGCATAGGAAACACACACACAAGCACACACCTACCTTTGTTGCCTGCAGATGCCTCCTTGGCTGTCCCCAAACGGTATCAAACCAACACCCACGGGAAGCTGTAAGCATAGAGGACATGCCTGCACCCCATTGGACTTACCTGTGTGGGTTAAATCCGGGTTATTTGACAACCTATGGCGGTGATGGTTCTGCTCAGGCAGAGCAGTGCTGATGCTCCTCATAAAGCTGTCGCTGCTGTGAAGGTTCTAGGTGACATCACAAATCCCTATGGTTACATACACAACAAAGCTGGGTTGTTGTTGTTTACACTCTGCAAGGCCTGTGGAAGTGAGTGACATCATAGCACTGTAGTTCTGAGGGTTCTAGATGGATGCAACAATCTCCTGTTGCTTCTATGAAGGCCATAATAGACGACATCACCAAACAGCTCCATAGTCACATACACAGCAAAGGAGAGATGTTGTTTACACCTAGTGATGTCAGTGGTATTGAGTGACATCACAGCACAGTGCTAAGGCTCCTGGGCCTGGACACAGCAGCGGCTGCAATATCTCAACGGAGAATACGTTTATATATATGTGTGTGTGTGCGCGTATATATATATATATATATATATATATATATATATATATATATATTTCTCCGCCGAAATCACTTTTAAACCCATTTCCACCTTTTTTTCCCTTCTCTTCCTCTTACTTTTTTTTCACGTTTTTTTACGTTTTTCTCCTTTTCGCCTCTTTTCTGGGCGTATTATTTTTCTTTTTCTTCTTTTTTTTCGTCTAATGCATACCCCATCAGTGCAGCAATGCTTATTCAATACCGCCAGCAGATGGAGACACTGGGGGATAATTTTCTAAGGATTTATACTGATTTTTCCTGTCTGAATTTGTCGCACAGAAAGTTGCAGGGCAAATATGTGTGACATTTCTGCGACTTTAGCTTCTAGAGCATTTTTACAACATTATACATAGGTGCTGAATACATAAAAAGCGACTGTTCAGCGACAGACAAGTCGCATCGGCTGAAAGTAGGCCAGAATGTCAGTCCATGTTGGAGCAGGTTTAGATACAGTCTAAAGTATAGATCTCAAAGTCTGTGCACAGAATTTAGCAAGGGCCTCGCACCTTCTGATGCATCAGGTAGGTGCACAATAGCATAGCCTAACCCTCTGTACTTTGGTCTATATTGATGCGGGACATATACAGCCAGCTGATGACCAATCCATTAGTGCAATGGATGGCTGGAAGCATTTGTCTTTGCCTTTGCAATACCACAGAAGCAATGCATGGTCAATGTACAGCAATGACACACCTGTGTGAACAGCCAGGAGACCCCCCCCCCCCCCCCCCCATGTTATGTTACATAGTTACATAGTTAGTACGGTCGAAAAAAGACATATGTCCATCAAGTTCAACCAGGGAATTAAGGGGTAGGGGTGTGGCGCGATATTGGGGAAGGGATGAGATTTTATATTTCTTCATAAGCATTAATCTTATTTTGTCAATTAGGAACATTCAGCACCCACCCGCTATCAAGGCAGCTGCCTATCATGTCATGCCCTACCTGCACAGGTGTGCTGGCTACTCAAATGATCCAATTAAGGAGGCCATTTAGTCAGCAGCAGCAGAAGTCCTGTGCCTGGACGCTCCAACAGGGGCCAGACACAAGCAGAAGCAGAAGCAGCAGAAGCAGCAGCAGCAGCACCACCTTTTGTTTTTTGGCTGCAGCAGCAAGGCCCACAGGGCTGGCTAGCTGGCTAGCCAGCAAGCAGGTAGCAATGAAAGTAGGAATCTTTCTTTTTAACCCTGTAAGGGGGTGGTGCACTGTACCCGAAGATACTGCCATATCGGGTCAATGCATAGGGCGACGGAAGCAAGCTTCGAAATCGGCCCCCGTTCTCAAAAATCCATTTAATATATGGTCCCCAGATAGGGGACGTATCAGATATTAAACTGATAAGAACAGATACTACACTTGATCTTAGCCAAAAGGCCGAGAAGCGATAACCGTGAAAGGGGCGGGCCCAACAAGGTCCCCTTCATGGGCACTATCACTGCTTGCTGTCAGGGAGGCTGCCAGACAATTTTCCATGCACACTCTGGGCTGGGGGGCAGTCAACCACCAGTACACACAGCAGAACCTAAACCCATACCATTATTGCTAAGCAGCAAGACAGGGGCCCATTGCACTCCCACGGGGCCTTTTTAAATGCAATCCATAACCCGGATTTGCCAGGAACCCTTCTTACTCCTCCTACTTGCATGTGACACTGGGCTTAGGATCTGCATAGGAAACACACACACAAGCACACACCTACCTTTGTTGCCTGCAGATGCCTCCTTGGCTGTCCCCATACGGTATCAAACCAACACCCACGGGAAGCTGTAAGCATAGAGGACATGCCTGCACCCCATTGGACTTACCTGTGTGGGTTAAATCCGGGTTATTTGACAACCTATGGCGGTGATGGTTCTGCTCAGGCAGAGCAGTGCTGATGCTCCTCATAAAGCTGTCGCTGCTGTGAAGGTTCTAGGTGACATCACAAATCCCTATGGTTACATACACAACAAAGCTGGGTTGTTGTTGTTTACACTCTGCAAGGCCTGTGGAAGTGAGTGACATCATAGCACTGTAGTTCTGAGGGTTCTAGATGGATGCAACAATCTCCTGTTGCTTCTATGAAGGCCATAATAGACGACATCACCAAACAGCTCCATAGTCACATACACAGCAAAGGAGAGATGTTGTTTACACCTAGTGATGTCAGTGGTATTGAGTGACATCACAGCACAGTGCTAAGGCTCCTGGGCCTGGACACAGCAGCGGCTGCAATATCTCAACGGAGAATACGTTTATATATATGTGTGTGTGTGCGCGTATATATATATATATATATATATATATATATATATATATATATATTTATTTCTCCGCCGAAATCACTTTTAAACCCATTTCCACCTTTTTTTCCCTTCTCTTCCTCTTACTTTTTTTTCACGTTTTTTTACGTTTTTCTCCTTTTCGCCTCTTTTCTGGGCGTATTATTCTTCTTTTTCTTCTTTTTTTTCGTCTAATGCATACCCCATCAGTGCAGCAATGCTTATTCAATACCGCCAGCAGATGGAGACACTGGGGGATAATTTTCTAAGGATTTATACTGATTTTTCCTGTCTGAATTTGTCGCACAGAAAGTTGCAGGCCAAATATGTGTGACATTTCTGCGACTTTAGCTTCTAGAGCATTTTTACAACATTATACATAGGTGCTGAATACATAAAAAGCGACTGTTCAGCGACAGACAAGTCGCATCGGCTGAAAGTAGGCCAGAATGTCAGTCCATGTTGGAGCAGGTTTAGATACAGTCTAAAGTATAGATCTCAAAGTCTGTGCACAGAATTTAGCAAGGGCCTCGCACCTTCTGATGCATCAGGTAGGTGCACAATAGCATAGCCTAACCCTCTGTACTTTGGTCTATATTGATGCGGGACATAGACAGCCAGCTGATGACCAATCCATTAGTGCAATGGATGGCTGGAAGCATTTGTCTTTGCCTTTGCAATACCACAGAAGCAATGCATGGTCAATGTACAGCAATGACACACCTGTGTGAACAGCCAGGAGACCCCCCCCCCCCCCCCCATGTTATGTTACATAGTTACATAGTTAGTACGGTCGAAAAAAGACATATGTCCATCAAGTTCAACCAGGGAATTAAGGGGTAGGGGTGTGGCGCGATATTGGGGAAGGGATGAGATTTTATATTTCTTCATAAGCATTAATCTTATTTTGTCAATTAGGAACATTCAGCACCCACCCGCTATCAAGGCAGCTGCCTATCATGTCATGCCCTACCTGCACAGGTGTGCTGGCTACTCAAATGATCCAATTAAGGAGGCCATTTAGTCAGCAGCAGCAGAAGTCCTGTGCCTGGACGCTCCAACAGGGGCCAGACACAAGCAGAAGCAGAAGCAGCAGAAGCAGCAGCAGCAGCACCACCTTTTGTTTTTTGGCTGCAGCAGCAAGGCCCACAGGGCTGGCTAGCTGGCTAGCCAGCAAGCAGGTAGCAATGAAAGTAGGAATCTTTCTTTTTAACCCTGTAAGGGGGTGGTGCACTGTACCCGAAGATACTGCCATATCGGGTCAATGCATAGGGCGACGGAAGCAAGCTTCGAAATCGGCCCCCGTTCTCAAAAATCCATTTAATATATGGTCCCCAGATAGGGGACGTATCAGATATTAAACTGATAAGAACAGATACTACACTTGATCTTAGCCAAAAGGCCGAGAAGCGATAACCGTGAAAGGGGCGGGCCCAACAAGGTCCCCTTCATGGGCACTATCACTGCTTGCTGTCAGGGAGGCTGCCAGACAATTTTCCATGCACACTCTGGGCTGGGGGGCAGTCAACCACCAGTACACACAGCAGAACCTAAACCCATACCATTATTGCTAAGCAGCAAGACAGGGGCCCATTGCACTCCCACGGGGCCTTTTTAAATGCAATCCATAACCCGGATTTGCCAGGAACCCTTCTTACTCCTCCTACTTGCATGTGACACTGGGCTTAGGATCTGCATAGGAAACACACACACAAGCACACACCTACCTTTGTTGCCTGCAGATGCCTCCTTGGCTGTCCCCAAACGGTATCAAACCAACACCCACGGGAAGCTGTAAGCATAGAGGACATGCCTGCACCCCATTGGACTTACCTGTGTGGGTTAAATCCGGGTTATTTGACAACCTATGGCGGTGATGGTTCTGCTCAGGCAGAGCAGTGCTGATGCTCCTCATAAAGCTGTCGCTGCTGTGAAGGTTCTAGGTGACATCACAAATCCCTATGGTTACATACACAACAAAGCTGGGTTGTTGTTGTTTACACTCTGCAAGGCCTGTGGAAGTGAGTGACATCATAGCACTGTAGTTCTGAGGGTTCTAGATGGATGCAACAATCTCCTGTTGCTTCTATGAAGGCCATAATAGACGACATCACCAAACAGCTCCATAGTCACATACACAGCAAAGGAGAGATGTTGTTTACACCTAGTGATGTCAGTGGTATTGAGTGACATCACAGCACAGTGCTAAGGCTCCTGGGCCTGGACACAGCAGCGGCTGCAATATCTCAACGGAGAATACGTTTATATATATGTGTGTGTGTGCGCGTATATATATATATATATATATATATATATATATATATATATATATATATATATTTCTCCGCCGAAATCACTTTTAAACCCATTTCCACCTTTTTTTCCCTTCTCTTCCTCTTACTTTTTTTTCACGTTTTTTTACGTTTTTCTCCTTTTCGCCTCTTTTCTGGGCGTATTATTCTTCTTTTTCTTCTTTTTTTTCGTCTAATGCATACCCCATCAGTGCAGCAATGCTTATTCAATACCGCCAGCAGATGGAGACACTGGGGGATAATTTTCTAAGGATTTATACTGATTTTTCCTGTCTGAATTTGTCGCACAGAAAGTTGCAGGCCAAATATGTGTGACATTTCTGCGACTTTAGCTTCTAGAGCATTTTTACAACATTATACATAGGTGCTGAATACATAAAAAGCGACTGTTCAGCGACAGACAAGTCGCATCGGCTGAAAGTAGGCCAGAATGTCAGTCCATGTTGGAGCAGGTTTAGATACAGTCTAAAGTATAGATCTCAAAGTCTGTGCACAGAATTTAGCAAGGGCCTCGCACCTTCTGATGCATCAGGTAGGTGCACAATAGCATAGCCTAACCCTCTGTACTTTGGTCTATATTGATGCGGGACATAGACAGCCAGCTGATGACCAATCCATTAGTGCAATGGATGGCTGGAAGCATTTGTCTTTGCCTTTGCAATACCACAGAAGCAATGCATGGTCAATGTACAGCAATGACACACCTGTGTGAACAGCCAGGAGACCCCCCCCCCCCCCCCCTTCATGTTATGTTACATAGTTACATAGTTAGTACGGTCGAAAAAAGACATATGTCCATCAAGTTCAACCAGGGAATTAAGGGGTAGGGGTGTGGCGCGATATTGGGGAAGGGATGAGATTTTATATTTCTTCATAAGCATTAATCTTATTTTGTCAATTAGGAACATTCAGCACCCACCCGCTATCAAGGCAGCTGCCTATCATGTCATGCCCTACCTGCACAGGTGTGCTGGCTACTCAAATGATCCAATTAAGGAGGCCATTTAGTCAGCAGCAGCAGAAGTCCTGTGCCTGGACGCTCCAACAGGGGCCAGACACAAGCAGAAGCAGAAGCAGCAGAAGCAGCAGCAGCAGCACCACCTTTTGTTTTTTGGCTGCAGCAGCAAGGCCCACAGGGCTGGCTAGCTGGCTAGCCAGCAAGCAGGTAGCAATGAAAGTAGGAATCTTTCTTTTTAACCCTGTAAGGGGGTGGTGCACTGTACCCGAAGATACTGCCATATCGGGTCAATGCATAGGGCGACGGAAGCAAGCTTCGAAATCGGCCCCCGTTCTCAAAAATCCATTTAATATATGGTCCCCAGATAGGGGACGTATCAGATATTAAACTGATAAGAACAGATACTACACTTGATCTTAGCCAAAAGGCCGAGAAGCGATAACCGTGAAAGGGGCGGGCCCAACAAGGTCCCCTTCATGGGCACTATCACTGCTTGCTGTCAGGGAGGCTGCCAGACAATTTTCCATGCACACTCTGGGTTGGGGGGCAGTCAACCACCAGTACACACAGCAGAACCTAAACCCATACCATTATTGCTAAGCAGCAAGACAGGGGCCCATTGCACTCCCACGGGGCCTTTTTAAATGCAATCCATAACCCGGATTTGCCAGGAACCCTTCTTACTCCTCCTACTTGCATGTGACACTGGGCTTAGGATCTGCATAGGAAACACACACACAAGCACACACCTACCTTTGTTGCCTGCAGATGCCTCCTTGGCTGTCCCCAAACGGTATCAAACCAACACCCACGGGAAGCTGTAAGCATAGAGGACATGCCTGCACCCCATTGGACTTACCTGTGTGGGTTAAATCCGGGTTATTTGACAACCTATGGCGGTGATGGTTCTGCTCAGGCAGAGCAGTGCTGATGCTCCTCATAAAGCTGTCGCTGCTGTGAAGGTTCTAGGTGACATCACAAATCCCTATGGTTACATACACAACAAAGCTGGGTTGTTGTTGTTTACACTCTGCAAGGCCTGTGGAAGTGAGTGACATCATAGCACTGTAGTTCTGAGGGTTCTAGATGGATGCAACAATCTCCTGTTGCTTCTATGAAGGCCATAATAGACGACATCACCAAACAGCTCCATAGTCACATACACAGCAAAGGAGAGATGTTGTTTACACCTAGTGATGTCAGTGGTATTGAGTGACATCACAGCACAGTGCTAAGGCTCCTGGGCCTGGACACAGCAGCGGCTGCAATATCTCAACGGAGAATACGTTTATATATATGTGTGTGTGTGCGCGTATATATATATATATATATATATATATATATATATATATATATTTCTCCGCCGAAATCACTTTTAAACCCATTTCCACCTTTTTTTCCCTTCTCTTCCTCTTACTTTTTTTTCACGTTTTTTTACGTTTTTCTCCTTTTCGCCTCTTTTCTGGGCGTATTATTCTTCTTTTTCTTCTTTTTTTTCGTCTAATGCATACCCCATCAGTGCAGCAATGCTTATTCAATACCGCCAGCAGATGGAGACACTGGGGGATAATTTTCTAAGGATTTATACTGATTTTTCCTGTCTGAATTTGTCGCACAGAAAGTTGCAGGCCAAATATGTGTGACATTTCTGCGACTTTAGCTTCTAGAGCATTTTTACAACATTATACATAGGTGCTGAATACATAAAAAGCGACTGTTCAGCGACAGACAAGTCGCATCGGCTGAAAGTAGGCCAGAATGTCAGTCCATGTTGGAGCAGGTTTAGATACAGTCTAAAGTATAGATCTCAAAGTCTGTGCACAGAATTTAGCAAGGGCCTCGCACCTTCTGATGCATCAGGTAGGTGCACAATAGCATAGCCTAACCCTCTGTACTTTGGTCTATATTGATGCGGGACATAGACAGCCAGCTGATGACCAATCCATTAGTGCAATGGATGGCTGGAAGCATTTGTCTTTGCCTTTGCAATACCACAGAAGCAATGCATGGTCAATGTACAGCAATGACACACCTGTGTGAACAGCCAGGAGACCCCCCCCCCCCCCCCATGTTATGTTACATAGTTACATAGTTAGTACGGTCGAAAAAAGACATATGTCCATCAAGTTCAACCAGGGAATTAAGGGGTAGGGGTGTGGCGCGATATTGGGGAAGGGATGAGATTTTATATTTCTTCATAAGCATTAATCTTATTTTGTCAATTAGGAACATTCAGCACCCACCCGCTATCAAGGCAGCTGCCTATCATGTCATGCCCTACCTGCACAGGTGTGCTGGCTACTCAAATGATCCAATTAAGGAGGCCATTTAGTCAGCAGCAGCAGAAGTCCTGTGCCTGGACGCTCCAACAGGGGCCAGACACAAGCAGAAGCAGAAGCAGCAGAAGCAGCAGCAGCAGCACCACCTTTTGTTTTTTGGCTGCAGCAGCAAGGCCCACAGGGCTGGCTAGCTGGCTAGCCAGCAAGCAGGTAGCAATGAAAGTAGGAATCTTTCTTTTTAACCCTGTAAGGGGGTGGTGCACTGTACCCGAAGATACTGCCATATCGGGTCAATGCATAGGGCGACGGAAGCAAGCTTCGAAATCGGCCCCCGTTCTCAAAAATCCATTTAATATATGGTCCCCAGATAGGGGACGTATCAGATATTAAACTGATAAGAACAGATACTACACTTGATCTTAGCCAAAAGGCCGAGAAGCGATAACCGTGAAAGGGGCGGGCCCAACAAGGTCCCCTTCATGGGCACTATCACTGCTTGCTGTCAGGGAGGCTGCCAGACAATTTTCCATGCACACTCTGGGCTGGGGGGCAGTCAACCACCAGTACACACAGCAGAACCTAAACCCATACCATTATTGCTAAGCAGCAAGACAGGGGCCCATTGCACTCCCACGGGGCCTTTTTAAATGCAATCCATAACCCGGATTTGCCAGGAACCCTTCTTACTCCTCCTACTTGCATGTGACACTGGGCTTAGGATCTGCATAGGAAACACACACACAAGCACACACCTACCTTTGTTGCCTGCAGATGCCTCCTTGGCTGTCCCCAAACGGTATCAAACCAACACCCACGGGAAGCTGTAAGCATAGAGGACATGCCTGCACCCCATTGGACTTACCTGTGTGGGTTAAATCCGGGTTATTTGACAACCTATGGCGGTGATGGTTCTGCTCAGGCAGAGCAGTGCTGATGCTCCTCATAAAGCTGTCGCTGCTGTGAAGGTTCTAGGTGACATCACAAATCCCTATGGTTACATACACAACAAAGCTGGGTTGTTGTTGTTTACACTCTGCAAGGCCTGTGGAAGTGAGTGACATCATAGCACTGTAGTTCTGAGGGTTCTAGATGGATGCAACAATCTCCTGTTGCTTCTATGAAGGCCATAATAGACGACATCACCAAACAGCTCCATAGTCACATACACAGCAAAGGAGAGATGTTGTTTACACCTAGTGATGTCAGTGGTATTGAGTGACATCACAGCACAGTGCTAAGGCTCCTGGGCCTGGACACAGCAGCGGCTGCAATATCTCAACGGAGAATACGTTTATATATATATGTGTGTGTGTGCGCGTATATATATATATATATATATATATATATATT
The DNA here is from genome assembly GCF_029499605.1 of Hyla sarda. Classification (NCBI taxonomy): domain Eukaryota; kingdom Metazoa; phylum Chordata; class Amphibia; order Anura; family Hylidae; genus Hyla; species Hyla sarda. Next base: position 67,698 of record NW_026607943.1, on the reverse strand, counting down.
TCTCCGCCGAAATCACTTTTAAACCCATTTCCACCTTTTTTTCCCTTCTCTTCCTCTTACTTTTTTTTCACGTTTTTTTACGTTTTTCTCCTTTTCGCCTCTTTTCTGGGCGTATTATTCTTCTTTTTCTTCTTTTTTTTCGTCTAATGCATACCCCATCAGTGCAGCAATGCTTATTCAATACCGCCAGCAGATGGAGACACTGGGGGATAATTTTCTAAGGATTTATACTGATTTTTCCTGTCTGAATTTGTCGCACAGAAAGTTGCAGGCCAAATATGTGTGACATTTCTGCGACTTTAGCTTCTAGAGCATTTTTACAACATTATACATAGGTGCTGAATACATAAAAAGCGACTGTTCAGCGACAGACAAGTCGCATCGGCTGAAAGTAGGCCAGAATGTCAGTCCATGTTGGAGCAGGTTTAGATACAGTCTAAAGTATAGATCTCAAAGTCTGTGCACAGAATTTAGCAAGGGCCTCGCACCTTCTGATGCATCAGGTAGGTGCACAATAGCATAGCCTAACCCTCTGTACTTTGGTCTATATTGATGCGGGACATAGACAGCCAGCTGATGACCAATCCATTAGTGCAATGGATGGCTGGAAGCATTTGTCTTTGCCTTTGCAATACCACAGAAGCAATGCATGGTCAATGTACAGCAATGACACACCTGTGTGAACAGCCAGGAGACCCCCCCCCCCCCCATGTTATGTTACATAGTTACATAGTTAGTACGGTCGAAAAAAGACATATGTCCATCAAGTTCAACCAGGGAATTAAGGGGTAGGGGTGTGGCGCGATATTGGGGAAGGGATGAGATTTTATATTTCTTCATAAGCATTAATCTTATTTTGTCAATTAGGAACATTCAGCACCCACCCGCTATCAAGGCAGCTGCCTATCATGTCATGCCCTACCTGCACAGGTGTGCTGGCTACTCAAATGATCCAATTAAGGAGGCCATTTAGTCAGCAGCAGCAGAAGTCCTGTGCCTGGACGCTCCAACAGGGGCCAGACACAAGCAGAAGCAGAAGCAGCAGAAGCAGCAGCAGCAGCACCACCTTTTGTTTTTTGGCTGCAGCAGCAAGGCCCACAGGGCTGGCTAGCTGGCTAGCCAGCAAGCAGGTAGCAATGAAAGTAGGAATCTTTCTTTTTAACCCTGTAAGGGGGTGGTGCACTGTACCCGAAGATACTGCCATATCGGGTCAATGCATAGGGCGACGGAAGCAAGCTTCGAAATCGGCCCCCGTTCTCAAAAATCCATTTAATATATGGTCCCCAGATAGGGGACGTATCAGATATTAAACTGATAAGAACAGATACTACACTTGATCTTAGCCAAAAGGCCGAGAAGCGATAACCGTGAAAGGGGCGGGCCCAACAAGGTCCCCTTCATGGGCACTATCACTGCTTGCTGTCAGGGAGGCTGCCAGACAATTTTCCATGCACACTCTGGGCTGGGGGGCAGTCAACCACCAGTACACACAGCAGAACCTAAACCCATACCATTATTGCTAAGCAGCAAGACAGGGGCCCATTGCACTCCCACGGGGCCTTTTTAAATGCAATCCATAACCCGGATTTGCCAGGAACCCTTCTTACTCCTCCTACTTGCATGTGACACTGGGCTTAGGATCTGCATAGGAAACACACACACAAGCACACACCTACCTTTGTTGCCTGCAGATGCCTCCTTGGCTGTCCCCAAACGGTATCAAACCAACACCCACGGGAAGCTGTAAGCATAGAGGACATGCCTGCACCCCATTGGACTTACCTGTGTGGGTTAAATCCGGGTTATTTGACAACCTATGGCGGTGATGGTTCTGCTCAGGCAGAGCAGTGCTGATGCTCCTCATAAAGCTGTCGCTGCTGTGAAGGTTCTAGGTGACATCACAAATCCCTATGGTTACATACACAACAAAGCTGGGTTGTTGTTGTTTACACTCTGCAAGGCCTGTGGAAGTGAGTGACATCATAGCACTGTAGTTCTGAGGGTTCTAGATGGATGCAACAATCTCCTGTTGCTTCTATGAAGGCCATAATAGACGACATCACCAAACAGCTCCATAGTCACATACACAGCAAAGGAGAGATGTTGTTTACACCTAGTGATGTCAGTGGTATTGAGTGACATCACAGCACAGTGCTAAGGCTCCTGGGCCTGGACACAGCAGCGGCTGCAATATCTCAACGGAGAATACGTTTATATATATGTGTGTGTGTGCGCGTATATATATATATATATATATATATATATATATATATATATATTTCTCCGCCGAAATCACTTTTAAACCCATTTCCACCTTTTTTTCCCTTCTCTTCCTCTTACTTTTTTTTCACGTTTTTTTACGTTTTTCTCCTTTTCGCCTCTTTTCTGGGCGTATTATTCTTCTTTTTCTTCTTTTTTTTCGTCTAATGCATACCCCATCAGTGCAGCAATGCTTATTCAATACCGCCAGCAGATGGAGACACTGGGGGATAATTTTCTAAGGATTTATACTGATTTTTCCTGTCTGAATTTGTCGCACAGAAAGTTGCAGGCCAAATATGTGTGACATTTCTGCGACTTTAGCTTCTAGAGCATTTTTACAACATTATACATAGGTGCTGAATACATAAAAAGCGACTGTTCAGCGACAGACAAGTCGCATCGGCTGAAAGTAGGCCAGAATGTCAGTCCATGTTGGAGCAGGTTTAGATACAGTCTAAAGTATAGATCTCAAAGTCTGTGCACAGAATTTAGCAAGGGCCTCGCACCTTCTGATGCATCAGGTAGGTGCACAATAGCATAGCCTAACCCTCTGTACTTTGGTCTATATTGATGCGGGACATAGACAGCCAGCTGATGACCAATCCATTAGTGCAATGGATGGCTGGAAGCATTTGTCTTTGCCTTTGCAATACCACAGAAGCAATGCATGGTCAATGTACAGCAATGACACACCTGTGTGAACAGCCAGGAGACCCCCCCCCCCCCCCCATGTTATGTTACATAGTTACATAGTTAGTACGGTCGAAAAAAGACATATGTCCATCAAGTTCAACCAGGGAATTAAGGGGTAGGGGTGTGGCGCGATATTGGGGAAGGGATGAGATTTTATATTTCTTCATAAGCATTAATCTTATTTTGTCAATTAGGAACATTCAGCACCCACCCGCTATCAAGGCAGCTGCCTATCATGTCATGCCCTACCTGCACAGGTGTGCTGGCTACTCAAATGATCCAATTAAGGAGGCCATTTAGTCAGCAGCAGCAGAAGTCCTGTGCCTGGACGCTCCAACAGGGGCCAGACACAAGCAGAAGCAGAAGCAGCAGAAGCAGCAGCAGCAGCACCACCTTTTGTTTTTTGGCTGCAGCAGCAAGGCCCACAGGGCTGGCTAGCTGGCTAGCCAGCAAGCAGGTAGCAATGAAAGTAGGAATCTTTCTTTTTAACCCTGTAAGGGGGTGGTGCACTGTACCCGAAGATACTGCCATATCGGGTCAATGCATAGGGCGACGGAAGCAAGCTTCGAAATCGGCCCCCGTTCTCAAAAATCCATTTAATATATGGTCCCCAGATAGGGGACGTATCAGATATTAAACTGATAAGAACAGATACTACACTTGATCTTAGCCAAAAGGCCGAGAAGCGATAACCGTGAAAGGGGCGGGCCCAACAAGGTCCCCTTCATGGGCACTATCACTGCTTGCTGTCAGGGAGGCTGCCAGACAATTTTCCATGCACACTCTGGGCTGGGGGGCAGTCAACCACCAGTACACACAGCAGAACCTAAACCCATACCATTATTGCTAAGCAGCAAGACAGGGGCCCATTGCACTCCCACGGGGCCTTTTTAAATGCAATCCATAACCCGGATTTGCCAGGAACCCTTCTTACTCCTCCTACTTGCATGTGACACTGGGCTTAGGATCTGCATAGGAAACACACACACAAGCACACACCTACCTTTGTTGCCTGCAGATGCCTCCTTGGCTGTCCCCAAACGGTATCAAACCAACACCCACGGGAAGCTGTAAGCATAGAGGACATGCCTGCACCCCATTGGACTTACCTGTGTGGGTTAAATCCGGGTTATTTGACAACCTATGGCGGTGATGGTTCTGCTCAGGCAGAGCAGTGCTGATGCTCCTCATAAAGCTGTCGCTGCTGTGAAGGTTCTAGGTGACATCACAAATCCCTATGGTTACATACACAACAAAGCTGGGTTGTTGTTGTTTACACTCTGCAAGGCCTGTGGAAGTGAGTGACATCATAGCACTGTAGTTCTGAGGGTTCTAGATGGATGCAACAATCTCCTGTTGCTTCTATGAAGGCCATAATAGACGACATCACCAAACAGCTCCATAGTCACATACACAGCAAAGGAGAGATGTTGTTTACACCTAGTGATGTCAGTGGTATTGAGTGACATCACAGCACAGTGCTAAGGCTCCTGGGCCTGGACACAGCAGCGGCTGCAATATCTCAACGGAGAATACGTTTATATATATGTGTGTGTGTGCGCGTATATATATATATATATATATATATATATATATATATATATATATATATATATATATATATATTTCTCCGCCGAAATCACTTTTAAACCCATTTCCACCTTTTTTTCCCTTCTCTTCCTCTTACTTTTTTTTCACGTTTTTTTACGTTTTTCTCCTTTTCGCCTCTTTTCTGGGCGTATTATTCTTCTTTTTCTTCTTTTTTTTCGTCTAATGCATACCCCATCAGTGCAGCAATGCTTATTCAATACCGCCAGCAGATGGAGACACTGGGGGATAATTTTCTAAGGATTTATACTGATTTTTCCTGTCTGAATTTGTCGCACAGAAAGTTGCAGGCCAAATATGTGTGACATTTCTGCGACTTTAGCTTCTAGAGCATTTTTACAACATTATACATAGGTGCTGAATACATAAAAAGCGACTGTTCAGCGACAGACAAGTCGCATCGGCTGAAAGTAGGCCAGAATGTCAGTCCATGTTGGAGCAGGTTTAGATACAGTCTAAAGTATAGATCTCAAAGTCTGTGCACAGAATTTAGCAAGGGCCTCGCACCTTCTGATGCATCAGGTAGGTGCACAATAGCATAGCCTAACCCTCTGTACTTTGGTCTATATTGATGCGGGACATAGACAGCCAGCTGATGACCAATCCATTAGTGCAATGGATGGCTGGAAGCATTTGTCTTTGCCTTTGCAATACCACAGAAGCAATGCATGGTCAATGTACAGCAATGACACACCTGTGTGAACAGCCAGGAGACCCCCCCCCCCCCCCCCCCATGTTATGTTACATAGTTACATAGTTAGTACGGTCGAAAAAAGACATATGTCCATCAAGTTCAACCAGGGAATTAAGGGGTAGGGGTGTGGCGCGATATTGGGGAAGGGATGAGATTTTATATTTCTTCATAAGCATTAATCTTATTTTGTCAATTAGGAACATTCAGCACCCACCCGCTATCAAGGCAGCTGCCTATCATGTCATGCCCTACCTGCACAGGTGTGCTGGCTACTCAAATGATCCAATTAAGGAGGCCATTTAGTCAGCAGCAGCAGAAGTCCTGTGCCTGGACGCTCCAACAGGGGCCAGACACAAGCAGAAGCAGAAGCAGCAGAAGCAGCAGCAGCAGCACCACCTTTTGTTTTTTGGCTGCAGCAGCAAGGCCCACAGGGCTGGCTAGCTGGCTAGCCAGCAAGCAGGTAGCAATGAAAGTAGGAATCTTTCTTTTTAACCCTGTAAGGGGGTGGTGCACTGTACCCGAAGATACTGCCATATCGGGTCAATGCATAGGGCGACGGAAGCAAGCTTCGAAATCGGCCCCCGTTCTCAAAAATCCATTTAATATATGGTCCCCAGATAGGGGACGTATCAGATATTAAACTGATAAGAACAGATACTACACTTGATCTTAGCCAAAAGGCCGAGAAGCGATAACCGTGAAAGGGGCGGGCCCAACAAGGTCCCCTTCATGGGCACTATCACTGCTTGCTGTCAGGGAGGCTGCCAGACAATTTTCCATGCACACTCTGGGCTGGGGGGCAGTCAACCACCAGTACACACAGCAGAACCTAAACCCATACCATTATTGCTAAGCAGCAAGACAGGGGCCCATTGCACTCCCACGGGGCCTTTTTAAATGCAATCCATAACCCGGATTTGCCAGGAACCCTTCTTACTCCTCCTACTTGCATGTGACACTGGGCTTAGGATCTGCATAGGAAACACACACACAAGCACACACCTACCTTTGTTGCCTGCAGATGCCTCCTTGGCTGTCCCCAAACGGTATCAAACCAACACCCACGGGAAGCTGTAAGCATAGAGGACATGCCTGCACCCCATTGGACTTACCTGTGTGGGTTAAATCCGGGTTATTTGACAACCTATGGCGGTGATGGTTCTGCTCAGGCAGAGCAGTGCTGATGCTCCTCATAAAGCTGTCGCTGCTGTGAAGGTTCTAGGTGACATCACAAATCCCTATGGTTACATACACAACAAAGCTGGGTTGTTGTTGTTTACACTCTGCAAGGCCTGTGGAAGTGAGTGACATCATAGCACTGTAGTTCTGAGGGTTCTAGATGGATGCAACAATCTCCTGTTGCTTCTATGAAGGCCATAATAGACGACATCACCAAACAGCTCCATAGTCACATACACAGCAAAGGAGAGATGTTGTTTACACCTAGTGATGTCAGTGGTATTGAGTGACATCACAGCACAGTGCTAAGGCTCCTGGGCCTGGACACAGCAGCGGCTGCAATATCTCAACGGAGAATACGTTTATATATATGTGTGTGTGTGCGCGTATATATATATATATATATATATATATATATATATATATATATATATATTTCTCCGCCGAAATCACTTTTAAACCCATTTCCACCTTTTTTCCCCTTCTCTTCCTCTTACTTTTTTTTCACGTTTTTTTACGTTTTTCTCCTTTTCGCCTCTTTTCTGGGCGTATTATTCTTCTTTTTCTTCTTTTTTTTCGTCTAATGCATACCCCATCAGTGCAGCAATGCTTATTCAATACCGCCAGCAGATGGAGACACTGGGGGATAATTTTCTAAGGATTTATACTGATTTTTCCTGTCTGAATTTGTCGCACAGAAAGTTGCAGGCCAAATATGTGTGACATTTCTGCGACTTTAGCTTCTAGAGCATTTTTACAACATTATACATAGGTGCTGAATACATAAAAAGCGACTGTTCAGCGACAGACAAGTCGCATCGGCTGAAAGTAGGCCAGAATGTCAGTCCATGTTGGAGCAGGTTTAGATACAGTCTAAAGTATAGATCTCAAAGTCTGTGCACAAAATTTAGCAAGGGCCTCGCACCTTCTGATGCATCAGGTAGGTGCACAATAGCATAGCCTAACCCTCTGTACTTTGGTCTATATTGATGCGGGACATAGACAGCCAGCTGATGACCAATCCATTAGTGCAATGGATGGCTGGAAGCATTTGTCTTTGCCTTTGCAATACCACAGAAGCAATGCATGGTCAATGTACAGCAATGACACACCTGTGTGAACAGCCAGGAGACCCCCCCCCATGTTATGTTACATAGTTACATAGTTAGTACGGTCGAAAAAAGACATATGTCCATCAAGTTCAACCAGGGAATTAAGGGGTAGGGGTGTGGCGCGATATTGGGGAAGGGATGAGATTTTATATTTCTTCATAAGCATTAATCTTATTTTGTCAATTAGGAAAATTCAGCACCCACCCGCTATCAAGGCAGCTGCCTATCATGTCATGCCCTACCTGCACAGGTGTGCTGGCTACTCAAATGATCCAATTAAGGAGGCCATTTAGTCAGCAGCAGCAGAAGTCCTGTGCCTGGACGCTCCAACAGGGGCCAGACACAAGCAGAAGCAGAAGCAGCAGAAGCAGCAGCAGCAGCACCACCTTTTGTTTTTTGGCTGCAGCAGCAAGGCCCACAGGGCTGGCTAGCTGGCTAGCCAGCAAGCAGGTAGCAATGAAAGTAGGAATCTTTCTTTTTAACCCTGTAAGGGGGTGGTGCACTGTACCCGAAGATACTGCCATATCGGGTCAATGCATAGGGCGACGGAAGCAAGCTTCGAAATCGGCCCCCGTTCTCAAAAATCCATTTAATATATGGTCCCCAGATAGGGGACGTATCAGATATTAAACTGATAAGAACAGATACTACACTTGATCTTAGCCAAAAGGCCGAGAAGCGATAACCGTGAAAGGGGCGGGCCCAACAAGGTCCCCTTCATGGGCACTATCACTGCTTGCTGTCAGGGAGGCTGCCAGACAATTTTCCATGCACACTCTGGGCTGGGGGGCAGTCAACCACCAGTACACACAGCAGAACCTAAACCCATACCATTATTGCTAAGCAGCAAGACAGGGGCCCATTGCACTCCCACGGGGCCTTTTTAAATGCAATCCATAACCCGGATTTGCCAGGAACCCTTCTTACTCCTCCTACTTGCATGTGACACTGGGCTTAGGATCTGCATAGGAAACACACACACAAGCACACACCTACCTTTGTTGCCTGCAGATGCCTCCTTGGCTGTCCCCAAACGGTATCAAACCAACACCCACGGGAAGCTGTAAGCATAGAGGACATGCCTGCACCCCATTGGACTTACCTGTGTGGGTTAAATCCGGGTTATTTGACAACCTATGGCGGTGATGGTTCTGCTCAGGCAGAGCAGTGCTGATGCTCCTCATAAAGCTGTCGCTGCTGTGAAGGTTCTAGGTGACATCACAAATCCCTATGGTTACATACACAACAAAGCTGGGTTGTTGTTGTTTACACTCTGCAAGGCCTGTGGAAGTGAGTGACATCATAGCACTGTAGTTCTGAGGGTTCTAGATGGATGCAACAATCTCCTGTTGCTTCTATGAAGGCCATAATAGACGACATCACCAAACAGCTCCATAGTCACATACACAGCAAAGGAGAGATGTTGTTTACACCTAGTGATGTCAGTGGTATTGAGTGACATCACAGCACAGTGCTAAGGCTCCTGGGCCTGGACACAGCAGCGGCTGCAATATCTCAACGGAGAATACGTTTATATATATGTGTGTGTGTGCGCGTATATATATATATATATATATATATATATATATATATATTTCTCCGCCGAAATCACTTTTAAACCCATTTCCACCTTTTTTTCCCTTCTCTTCCTCTTACTTTTTTTTCACGTTTTTTTACGTTTTTCTCCTTTTCGCCTCTTTTCTGGGCGTATTATTCTTCTTTTTCTTCTTTTTTTTCGTCTAATGCATACCCCATCAGTGCAGCAATGCTTATTCAATACCGCCAGCAGATGGAGACACTGGGGGATAATTTTCTAAGGATTTATACTGATTTTTCCTGTCTGAATTTGTCGCACAGAAAGTTGCAGGCCAAATATGTGTGACATTTCTGCGACTTTAGCTTCTAGAGCATTTTTACAACATTATACATAGGTGCTGAATACATAAAAAGCGACTGTTCAGCGACAGACAAGTCGCATCGGCTGAAAGTAGGCCAGAATGTCAGTCCATGTTGGAGCAGGTTTAGATACAGTCTAAAGTATAGATCTCAAAGTCTGTGCACAGAATTTAGCAAGGGCCTCGCACCTTCTGATGCATCAGGTAGGTGCACAATAGCATAGCCTAACCCTCTGTACTTTGGTCTATATTGATGCGGGACATAGACAGCCAGCTGATGACCAATCCATTAGTGCAATGGATGGCTGGAAGCATTTGTCTTTGCCTTTGCAATACCACAGAAGCAATGCATGGTCAATGTACAGCAATGACACACCTGTGTGAACAGCCAGGAGACCCCCCCCCCCCATGTTATGTTACATAGTTACATAGTTAGTACGGTCGAAAAAAGACATATGTCCATCAAGTTCAACCAGGGAATTAAGGGGTAGGGGTGTGGCGCGATATTGGGGAAGGGATGAGATTTTATATTTCTTCATAAGCATTAATCTTATTTTGTCAATTAGGAACATTCAGCACCCACCCGCTATCAAGGCAGCTGCCTATCATGTCATGCCCTACCTGCACAGGTGTGCTGGCTACTTAAATGATCCAATTAAGGAGGCCATTTAGTCAGCAGCAGCAGAAGTCCTGTGCCTGGACGCTCCAACAGGGGCCAGACACAAGCAGAAGCAGAAGCAGCAGAAGCAGCAGCAGCAGCACCACCTTTTGTTTTTTGGCTGCAGCAGCAAGGCCCACAGGGCTGGCTAGCTGGCTAGCCAGCAAGCAGGTAGCAATGAAAGTAGGAATCTTTCTTTTTAACCCTGTAAGGGGGTGGTGCACTGTACCCGAAGATACTGCCATATCGGGTCAATGCATAGGGCGACGGAAGCAAGCTTCGAAATCGGCCCCCGTTCTCAAAAATCCATTTAATATATGGTCCCCAGATAGGGGACGTATCAGATATTAAACTGATAAGAACAGATACTACACTTGATCTTAGCCAAAAGGCCGAGAAGCGATAACCGTGAAAGGGGCGGGCCCAACAAGGTCCCCTTCATGGGCACTATCACTGCTTGCTGTCAGGGAGGCTGCCAGACAATTTTCCATGCACACTCTGGGCTGGGGGGCAGTCAACCACCAGTACACACAGCAGAACCTAAACCCATACCATTATTGCTAAGCAGCAAGACAGGGGCCCATTGCACTACCACGGGGCCTTTTTAAATGCAATCCATAACCCGGATTTGCCAGGAACCCTTCTTACTCCTCCTACTTGCATGTGACACTGGGCTTAGGATCTGCATAGGAAACACACACACAAGCACACACCTACCTTTGTTGCCTGCAGATGCCTCCTTGGCTGTCCCCAAACGGTATCAAACCAACACCCACGGGAAGCTGTAAGCATAGAGGACATGCCTGCACCCCATTGGACTTACCTGTGTGGGTTAAATCCGGGTTATTTGACAACCTATGGCGGTGATGGTTCTGCTCAGGCAGAGCAGTGCTGATGCTCTCATAAAGCTGTCGCTGCTGTGAAGGTTCTAGGTGACATCACAAATCCCTATGGTTACATACACAACAAAGCTGGGTTGTTGTTGTTTACACTCTGCAAGGCCTGTGGAAGTGAGTGACATCATAGCACTGTAGTTCTGAGGGTTCTAGATGGATGCAACAATCTCCTGTTGCTTCTATGAAGGCCATAATAGACGACATCACCAAACAGCTCCATAGTCACATACACAGCAAAGGAGAGATGTTGTTTACACCTAGTGATGTCAGTGGTATTGAGTGACATCACAGCACAGTGCTAAGGCTCCTGGGCCTGGACACAGCAGCGGCTGCAATATCTCAACGGAGAATACGTTTATATATATGTGTGTGTGTGCGCGTATATAGTATATATATATATATATATATATATATATATATATATATATTTCTCCGCCGAAATCACTTTTAAACCCATTTCCACCTTTTTTTCCCTTCTCTTCCTCTTACTTTTTTTTCACGTTTTTTTACGTTTTTCTCCTTTTCGCCTCTTTTCTGGGCGTATTATTCTTCTTTTTCTTCTTTTTTTTCGTCTAATGCATACCCCATCAGTGCAGCAATGCTTATTCAATACCGCCAGCAGATGGAGACACTGGGGGATAATTTTCTAAGGATTTATACTGATTTTTCCTGTCTGAATTTGTCGCACAGAAAGTTGCAGGCCAAATATGTGTGACATTTCTGCGACTTTAGCTTCTAGAGCATTTTTACAACATTATACATAGGTGCTGAATACATAAAAAGCGACTGTTCAGCGACAGACAAGTCGCATCGGCTGAAAGTAGGCCAGAATGTCAGTCCATGTTGGAGCAGGTTTAGATACAGTCTAAAGTATAGATCTCAAAGTCTGTGCACAGAATTTAGCAAGGGCCTCGCACCTTCTGATGCATCAGGTAGGTGCACAATAGCATAGCCTAACCCTCTGTACTTTGGTCTATATTGATGCGGGACATAGACAGCCAGCTGATGACCAATCCATTAGTGCAATGGATGGCTGGAAGCATTTGTCTTTGCCTTTGCAATACCACAGAAGCAATGCATGGTCAATGTACAGCAATGACACACCTGTGTGAACAGCCAGGAGACCCCCCCCCCCCCATGTTATGTTACATAGTTACATAGTTAGTACGGTCGAAAAAAGACATATGTCCATCACGTTCAACCAGGGAATTAAGGGGTAGGGGTGTGGCGCGATATTGGGGAAGGGATGAGATTTTATATTTCTTCATAAGCATTAATCTTATTTTGTCAATTAGGAACATTCAGCACCCACCCGCTATCAAGGCAGCTGCCTATCATGTCATGCCCTACCTGCACAGGTGTGCTGGCTACTCAAATGATCCAATTAAGGAGGCCATTTAGTCAGCAGCAGCAGAAGTCCTGTGCCTGGACGCTCCAACAGGGGCCAGACACAAGCAGAAGCAGAAGCAGCAGAAGCAGCAGCAGCACCACCTTTTGTTTTTTGGCTGCAGCAGCAGCAAGGCCCACAGGGCTGGCTAGCTGGCTAGCCAGCAAGCAGGTAGCAATGAAAGTAGGAATCTTTCTTTTTAACCCTGTAAGGGGGTGGTGCACTGTACCCGAAGATACTGCCATATCGGGTCAATGCATAGGGCGACGGAAGCAAGCTTCGAAATCGGCCCCCGTTCTCAAAAATCCATTTAATATATGGTCCCCAGATAGGGGACGTATCAGATATTAAACTGATAAGAACAGATACTACACTTGATCTTAGCCAAAAGGCCGAGAAGCGATAACCGTGAAAGGGGCGGGCCCAACAAGGTCCCCTTCATGGGCACTATCACTGCTTGCTGTCAGGGAGGCTGCCAGACAATTTTCCATGCACACTCTGGGCTGGGGGGCAGTCAACCACCAGTACACACAGCAGAACCTAAACCCATACCATTATTGCTAAGCAGCAAGACAGGGGCCCATTGCACTCCCACGGGGCCTTTTTAAATGCAATCCATAACCCGGATTTGCCAGGAACCCTTCTTACTCCTCCTACTTGCATGTGACACTGGGCTTAGGATCTGCATAGGAAACACACACACAAGCACACACCTACCTTTGTTGCCTGCAGATGCCTCCTTGGCTGTCCCCAAACGGTATCAAACCAACACCCACGGGAAGCTGTAAGCATAGAGGACATGCCTGCACCCCATTGGACTTACCTGTGTGGGTTAAATCCGGGTTATTTGACAACCTATGGCGGTGATGGTTCTGCTCAGGCAGAGCAGTGCTGATGCTCCTCATAAAGCTGTCGCTGCTGTGAAGGTTCTAGGTGACATCACAAATCCCTATGGTTACATACACAACAAAGCTGGGTTGTTGTTGTTTACACTCTGCAAGGCCTGTGGAAGTGAGTGACATCATAGCACTGTAGTTCTGAGGGTTCTAGATGGATGCAACAATCTCCTGTTGCTTCTATGAAGGCCATAATAGACGACATCACCAAACAGCTCCATAGTCACATACACAGCAAAGGAGAGATGTTGTTTACACCTAGTGATGTCAGTGGTATTGAGTGACATCACAGCACAGTGCTAAGGCTCCTGGGCCTGGACACAGCAGCGGCTGCAATATCTCAACGGAGAATACGTTTATATATATGTGTGTGTGTGCGCGTATATATATATATATATATATATATATATATATATATATATATATATATTTCTCCGCCGAAATCACTTTTAAACCCATTTCCACCTTTTTTTCCCTTCTCTTCCTCTTACTTTTTTTTCACGTTTTTTTACGTTTTTCTCCTTTTCGCCTCTTTTCTGGGCGTATTATTCTTCTTTTTCTTCTTTTTTTTTGTCTAATGCATACCCCATCAGTGCAGCAATGCTTATTCAATACCGCCAGCAGATGGAGACACTGGGGGATAATTTTCTAAGGATTTATACTGATTTTTCCTGTCTGAATTTGTCGCACAGAAAGTTGCAGGCCAAATATGTGTGACATTTCTGCGACTTTAGCTTCTAGAGCATTTTTACAACATTATACATAGGTGCTGAATACATAAAAAGCGACTGTTCAGCGACAGACAAGTCGCATCGGCTGAAAGTAGGCCAGAATGTCAGTCCATGTTGGAGCAGGTTTAGATACAGTCTAAAGTATAGATCTCAAAGTCTGTGCACAGAATTTAGCAAGGGCCTCGCACCTTCTGATGCATCAGGTAGGTGCACAATAGCATAGCCTAACCCTCTGTACTTTGGTCTATATTGATGCGGGACATAGACAGCCAGCTGATGACCAATCCATTAGTGCAATGGATGGCTGGAAGCATTTGTCTTTGCCTTTGCAATACCACAGAAGCAATGCATGGTCAATGTACAGCAATGACACACCTGTGTGAACAGCCAGGAGACCCCCCCCCCCCCATGTTATGTTACATAGTTACATAGTTAGTACGGTCGAAAAAAGACATATGTCCATCACGTTCAACCAGGGAATTAAGGGGTAGGGGTGTGGCGCGATATTGGGGAAGGGATGAGATTTTATATTTCTTCATAAGCATTAATCTTATTTTGTCAATTAGGAACATTCAGCACCCACCCGCTATCAAGGCAGCTGCCTATCATGTCATGCCCTACCTGCACAGGTGTGCTGGCTACTCAAATGATCCAATTAAGGAGGCCATTTAGTCAGCAGCAGCAGAAGTCCTGTGCCTGGACGCTCCAACAGGGGCCAGACACAAGCAGAAGCAGAAGCAGCAGAAGCAGCAGCAGCACCACCTTTTGTTTTTTGGCTGCAGCAGCAGCAAGGCCCACAGGGCTGGCTAGCTGGCTAGCCAGCAAGCAGGTAGCAATGAAAGTAGGAATCTTTCTTTTTAACCCTGTAAGGGGGTGGTGCACTGTACCCGAAGATACTGCCATATCGGGTCAATGCATAGGGCGACGGAAGCAAGCTTCGAAATCGGCCCCCGTTCTCAAAAATCCATTTAATATATGGTCCCCAGATAGGGGACGTATCAGATATTAAATGATAAGAACAGATACTACACTTGATCTTAGCCAAAAGGCCGAGAAGCGATAACCGTGAAAGGGGCGGGCCCAACAAGGTCCCCTTCATGGGCACTATCACTGCTTGCTGTCAGGGAGGCTGCCAGACAATTTTCCATGCACACTCTGGGCTGGGGGGCAGTCAACCACCAGTACACACAGCAGAACCTAAACCCATACCATTATTGCTAAGCAGCAAGACAGGGGCCCATTGCACTCCCACGGGGCCTTTTTAAATGCAATCCATAACCCGGATTTGCCAGGAACCCTTCTTACTCCTCCTACTTGCATGTGACACTGGGCTTAGGATCTGCATAGGAAACACACACACAAGCACACACCTACCTTTGTTGCCTGCAGATGCCTCCTTGGCTGTCCCCAAACGGTATCAAACCAACACCCACGGGAAGCTGTAAGCATAGAGGACATGCCTGCACCCCATTGGACTTACCTGTGTGGGTTAAATCCGGGTTATTTGACAACCTATGGCGGTGATGGTTCTGCTCAGGCAGAGCAGTGCTGATGCTCCTCATAAAGCTGTCGCTGCTGTGAAGGTTCTAGGTGACATCACAAATCCCTATGGTTACATACACAACAAAGCTGGGTTGTTGTTGTTTACACTCTGCAAGGCCTGTGGAAGTGAGTGACATCATAGCACTGTAGTTCTGAGGGTTCTAGATGGATGCAACAATCTCCTGTTGCTTCTATGAAGGCCATAATAGACGACATCACCAAACAGCTCCATAGTCACATACACAGCAAAGGAGAGATGTTGTTTACACCTAGTGATGTCAGTGGTATTGAGTGACATCACAGCACAGTGCTAAGGCTCCTGGGCCTGGACACAGCAGCGGCTGCAATATCTCAACGGAGAATACGTTTATATATATGTGTGTGTGTGCGCGTATATATATATATATATATATATATATATATATATATATATATATTTCTCCGCCGAAATCACTTTTAAACCCATTTCCACCTTTTTTTCCCTTCTCTTCCTCTTACTTTTTTTTCACGTTTTTTTACGTTTTTCTCCTTTTCGCCTCTTTTCTGGGCGTATTATTCTTCTTTTTCTTCTTTTTTTTTGTCTAATGCATACCCCATCAGTGCAGCAATGCTTATTCAATACCGCCAGCAGATGGAGACACTGGGGGATAATTTTCTAAGGATTTATACTGATTTTTCCTGTCTGAATTTGTCGCACAGAAAGTTGCAGGCCAAATATGTGTGACATTTCTGCGACTTTAGCTTCTAGAGCATTTTTACAACATTATACATAGGTGCTGAATACATAAAAAGCGACTGTTCAGCGACAGACAAGTCGCATCGGCTGAAAGTAGGCCAGAATGTCAGTCCATGTTGGAGCAGGTTTAGATACAGTCTAAAGTATAGATCTCAAAGTCTGTGCACAGAATTTAGCAAGGGCCTCGCACCTTCTGATGCATCAGGTAGGTGCACAATAGCATAGCCTAACCCTCTGTACTTTGGTCTATATTGATGCGGGACATAGACAGCCAGCTGATGACCAATCCATTAGTGCAATGGATGGCTGGAAGCATTTGTCTTTGCCTTTGCAATACCACAGAAGCAATGCATGGTCAATGTACAGCAATGACACACCTGTGTGAACAGCCAGGAGACCCCCCCCCCCCATGTTATGTTACATAGTTACATAGTTAGTACGGTCGAAAAAAGACATATGTCCATCACGTTCAACCAGGGAATTAAGGGGTAGGGGTGTGGCGCGATATTGGGGAAGGGATGAGATTTTATATTTCTTCATAAGCATTAATCTTATTTTGTCAATTAGGAACATTCAGCACCCACCCGCTATCAAGGCAGCTGCCTATCATGTCATGCCCTACCTGCACAGGTGTGCTGGCTACTCAAATGATCCAATTAAGGAGGCCATTTAGTCAGCAGCAGCAGAAGTCCTGTGCCTGGACGCTCCAACAGGGGCCAGACACAAGCAGAAGCAGAAGCAGCAGAAGCAGCAGCAGCACCACCTTTTGTTTTTTGGCTGCAGCAGCAGCAAGGCCCACAGGGCTGGCTAGCTGGCTAGCCAGCAAGCAGGTAGCAATGAAAGTAGGAATCTTTCTTTTTAACCCTGTAAGGGGGTGGTGCACTGTACCCGAAGATACTGCCATATCGGGTCAATGCATAGGGCGACGGAAGCAAGCTTCGAAATCGGCCCCCGTTCTCAAAAATCCATTTAATATATGGTCCCCAGATAGGGGACGTATCAGATATTAAACTGATAAGAACAGATACTACACTTGATCTTAGCCAAAAGGCCGAGAAGCGATAACCGTGAAAGGGGCGGGCCCAACAAGGTCCCCTTCATGGGCACTATCACTGCTTGCTGTCAGGGAGGCTGCCAGACAATTTTCCATGCACACTCTGGGCTGGGGGGCAGTCAACCACCAGTACACACAGCAGAACCTAAACCCATACCATTATTGCTAAGCAGCAAGACAGGGGCCCATTGCACTCCCACGGGGCCTTTTTAAATGCAATCCATAACCCGGATTTGCCAGGAACCCTTCTTACTCCTCCTACTTGCATGTGACACTGGGCTTAGGATCTGCATAGGAAACACACACACAAGCACACACCTACCTTTGTTGCCTGCAGATGCCTCCTTGGCTGTCCCCAAACGGTATCAAACCAACACCCACGGGAAGCTGTAAGCATAGAGGACATGCCTGCACCCCATTGGACTTACCTGTGTGGGTTAAATCCGGGTTATTTGACAACCTATGGCGGTGATGGTTCTGCTCAGGCAGAGCAGTGCTGATGCTCCTCATAAAGCTGTCGCTGCTGTGAAGGTTCTAGGTGACATCACAAATCCCTATGGTTACATACACAACAAAGCTGGGTTGTTGTTGTTTACACTCTGCAAGGCCTGTGGAAGTGAGTGACATCATAGCACTGTAGTTCTGAGGGTTCTAGATGGATGCAACAATCTCCTGTTGCTTCTATGAAGGCCATAATAGACGACATCACCAAACAGCTCCATAGTCACATACACAGCAAAGGAGAGATGTTGTTTACACCTAGTGATGTCAGTGGTATTGAGTGACATCACAGCACAGTGCTAAGGCTCCTGGGCCTGGACACAGCAGCGGCTGCAATATCTCAACGGAGAATACGTTTATATATATGTGTGTGTGTGCGCGTATATATATATATATATATATATATATATATATATATATATATATTTCTCCGCCGAAATCACTTTTAAACCCATTTCCACCTTTTTTTCCCTTCTCTTCCTCTTACTTTTTTTTCACGTTTTTTTACGTTTTTCTCCTTTTCGCCTCTTTTCTGGGCGTATTATTCTTCTTTTTCTTCTTTTTTTTTGTCTAATGCATACCCCATCAGTGCAGCAATGCTTATTCAATACCGCCAGCAGATGGAGACACTGGGGGATAATTTTCTAAGGATTTATACTGATTTTTCCTGTCTGAATTTGTCGCACAGAAAGTTGCAGGCCAAATATGTGTGACATTTCTGCGACTTTAGCTTCTAGAGCATTTTTACAACATTATACATAGGTGCTGAATACATAAAAAGCGACTGTTCAGCGACAGACAAGTCGCATCGGCTGAAAGTAGGCCAGAATGTCAGTCCATGTTGGAGCAGGTTTAGATACAGTCTAAAGTATAGATCTCAAAGTCTGTGCACAGAATTTAGCAAGGGCCTCGCACCTTCTGATGCATCAGGTAGGTGCACAATAGCATAGCCTAACCCTCTGTACTTTGGTCTATATTGATGCGGGACATAGACAGCCAGCTGATGACCAATCCATTAGTGCAATGGATGGCTGGAAGCATTTGTCTTTGCCTTTGCAATACCACAGAAGCAATGCATGGTCAATGTACAGCAATGACACACCTGTGTGAACAGCCAGGAGACCCCCCCCCCCCATGTTATGTTACATAGTTACATAGTTAGTACGGTCGAAAAAAGACATATGTCCATCACGTTCAACCAGGGAATTAAGGGGTAGGGGTGTGGCGCGATATTGGGGAAGGGATGAGATTTTATATTTCTTCATAAGCATTAATCTTATTTTGTCAATTAGGAACATTCAGCACCCACCCGCTATCAAGGCAGCTGCCTATCATGTCATGCCCTACCTGCACAGGTGTGCTGGCTACTCAAATGATCCAATTAAGGAGGCCATTTAGTCAGCAGCAGCAGAAGTCCTGTGCCTGGACGCTCCAACAGGGGCCAGACACAAGCAGAAGCAGAAGCAGCAGAAGCAGCAGCAGCACCACCTTTTGTTTTTTGGCTGCAGCAGCAGCAAGGCCCACAGGGCTGGCTAGCTGGCTAGCCAGCAAGCAGGTAGCAATGAAAGTAGGAATCTTTCTTTTTAACCCTGTAAGGGGGTGGTGCACTGTACCCGAAGATACTGCCATATCGGGTCAATGCATAGGGCGACGGAAGCAAGCTTCGAAATCGGCCCCCGTTCTCAAAAATCCATTTAATATATGGTCCCCAGATAGGGGACGTATCAGATATTAAACTGATAAGAACAGATACTACACTTGATCTTAGCCAAAAGGCCGAGAAGCGATAACCGTGAAAGGGGCGGGCCCAACAAGGTCCCCTTCATGGGCACTATCACTGCTTGCTGTCAGGGAGGCTGCCAGACAATTTTCCATGCACACTCTGGGCTGGGGGGCAGTCAACCACCAGTACACACAGCAGAACCTAAACCCATACCATTATTGCTAAGCAGCAAGACAGGGGCCCATTGCACTCCCACGGGGCCTTTTTAAATGCAATCCATAACCCGGATTTGCCAGGAACCCTTCTTACTCCTCCTACTTGCATGTGACACTGGGCTTAGGATCTGCATAGGAAACACACACACAAGCACACACCTACCTTTGTTGCCTGCAGATGCCTCCTTGGCTGTCCCCAAACGGTATCAAACCAACACCCACGGGAAGCTGTAAGCATAGAGGACATGCCTGCACCCCATTGGACTTACCTGTGTGGGTTAAATCCGGGTTATTTGACAACCTATGGCGGTGATGGTTCTGCTCAGGCAGAGCAGTGCTGATGCTCCTCATAAAGCTGTCGCTGCTGTGAAGGTTCTAGGTGACATCACAAATCCCTATGGTTACATACACAACAAAGCTGGGTTGTTGTTGTTTACACTCTGCAAGGCCTGTGGAAGTGAGTGACATCATAGCACTGTAGTTCTGAGGGTTCTAGATGGATGCAACAATCTCCTGTTGCTTCTATGAAGGCCATAATAGACGACATCACCAAACAGCTCCATAGTCACATACACAGCAAAGGAGAGATGTTGTTTACACCTAGTGATGTCAGTGGTATTGAGTGACATCACAGCACAGTGCTAAGGCTCCTGGGCCTGGACACAGCAGCGGCTGCAATATCTCAACGGAGAATACGTTTATATATATGTGTGTGTGTGCGCGTATATATATATATATATATATATATATATATATATATATATATATATATTTCTCCGCCGAAATCACTTTTAAACCCATTTCCACCTTTTTTTCCCTTCTCTTCCTCTTACTTTTTTTTCACGTTTTTTTACGTTTTTCTCCTTTTCGCCTCTTTTCTGGGCGTATTATTCTTCTTTTTCTTCTTTTTTTTTGTCTAATGCATACCCCATCAGTGCAGCAATGCTTATTCAATACCGCCAGCAGATGGAGACACTGGGGGATAATTTTCTAAGGATTTATACTGATTTTTCCTGTCTGAATTTGTCGCACAGAAAGTTGCAGGCCAAATATGTGTGACATTTCTGCGACTTTAGCTTCTAGAGCATTTTTACAACATTATACATAGGTGCTGAATACATAAAAAGCGACTGTTCAGCGACAGACAAGTCGCATCGGCTGAAAGTAGGCCAGAATGTCAGTCCATGTTGGAGCAGGTTTAGATACAGTCTAAAGTATAGATCTCAAAGTCTGTGCACAGAATTTAGCAAGGGCCTCGCACCTTCTGATGCATCAGGTAGGTGCACAATAGCATAGCCTAACCCTCTGTACTTTGGTCTATATTGATGCGGGACATAGACAGCCAGCTGATGACCAATCCATTAGTGCAATGGATGGCTGGAAGCATTTGTCTTTGCCTTTGCAATACCACAGAAGCAATGCATGGTCAATGTACAGCAATGACACACCTGTGTGAACAGCCAGGAGACCCCCCCCCCCCATGTTATGTTACATAGTTACATAGTTAGTACGGTCGAAAAAAGACATATGTCCATCACGTTCAACCAGGGAATTAAGGGGTAGGGGTGTGGCGCGATATTGGGGAAGGGATGAGATTTTATATTTCTTCATAAGCATTAATCTTATTTTGTCAATTAGGAACATTCAGCACCCACCCGCTATCAAGGCAGCTGCCTATCATGTCATGCCCTACCTGCACAGGTGTGCTGGCTACTCAAATGATCCAATTAAGGAGGCCATTTAGTCAGCAGCAGCAGAAGTCCTGTGCCTGGACGCTCCAACAGGGGCCAGACACAAGCAGAAGCAGAAGCAGCAGAAGCAGCAGCAGCACCACCTTTTGTTTTTTGGCTGCAGCAGCAGCAAGGCCCACAGGGCTGGCTAGCTGGCTAGCCAGCAAGCAGGTAGCAATGAAAGTAGGAATCTTTCTTTTTAACCCTGTAAGGGGGTGGTGCACTGTACCCGAAGATACTGCCATATCGGGTCAATGCATAGGGCGACGGAAGCAAGCTTCGAAATCGGCCCCCGTTCTCAAAAATCCATTTAATATATGGTCCCCAGATAGGGGACGTATCAGATATTAAACTGATAAGAACAGATTTTTTTTACATTTTTATTGAAAAAACTCAAAAACTTAAATACATCACAAAAAATGTTTACAATACATCAAATACTGTTTTCCATAAATGTAAATTCCACATAGCTAATGCTTTTTTCTGCCCATATCTCTTTTTATCAATTAAATAGTACAAGTAAACTTCACTGTATATCATCTTCAAACATTCTTTTTCACAAATAAAATCTCTTTTGAAGACAAGGATATTACGAACTTTCCATAATACATTTTTTGTACAGTTGATAAAAATCCACAAAATTCTCTCTTTTTCTTTCGTAACTCCATCACTTTTGCCATATAAAACAACTTCATGATTTAAAACTTTTAGACCTGTTAGGAATTTCAATAAAGAACCAATTAGTCTAAAAACCTTTTGTGCAAAATAACAATTCCAGAAAAGGTGCAAAACAGTTTCATCTATATTGCAATTTTCCCGGGGACAGACACATACAGCATTTAGACCTCTTCTATATTGGAAAAATCTTACCGGAAGACACTCATGGATAATCATCCATGCTAAATCCTTGTGCTCATTAAAAAGATATGGCTCGTTTACCTTTTTCCATATTTGTACACACCTATTATAAGAAAAATTAGAGACCATACATATTTCTTCTTGCAAATTTAACTGTACTTCTATCTTGCGAGCATCCCTCAAGGTTAACAAGTCAAAGTCTTTAAGGTTATACATACGTATAATTTTTTCTAAGATGGCATAATGTTTAGGCGGAGTTAAAAGTACAGGAGAAGATAATGATAAAAACACCCATTCTCTTTTTCTAAAAATATGTCCCGCAGAGTACTTTAAAAAACAGGACCATACACTTTTCATAAAAAGTCCCCTAAAACACCAACTAAAAAACCTTAAGTATAAAAATTTTCTAATACAGGGAACCTGTTTTCCTCCATTTTTTTGTGACTTATACATAGTATCTCTTTTTAATTTTTCTGCTTTAGAACTCCATAGAAACTCAAAGAGAATCCTCTGAAGTTGCCTAGACATAAGTTCATTAGGAGGATAAATCATATTTAAATAGAGCATAATGGGTATTAGCATAGCCTTAATCACCAAAATTTTACCTTCTAAGGATAATTTCCTAAGGGACCAAAAGTCTACCTTTTTCTTTACCTTTTCTTTTACCATTAGCCAACTTTCCTCACCATTGTTATTTTTATCAAAGATGACTCCAAGGATTTTTATTTTTTCTGACTGTAATTTTAGGTTTGGTATTTGCACGTTTTCCCATTTACCTATATAAAAACAGTCACATTTAGATAAATTAAGTTTAAAAGCAGAAGCTTTACAAAAGAAATCAGTAACATCAACAACTCTTTGTAAAGAGAAGGCACTTTCACAAAAAACATTAATATCATCCATATAGCCACACACTTTAAGGGTGGCATTATTACCTCCAGGAACTGGCACTCCTTTTATTATTTTATCATTCCTTATTAAGTTTAACAGAGGTTCTATTGCACATATAAACAGTATAGGAGACAGAGGGCAGCCTTGCTTTACCCCTGATGATAAATTAATAAAATCTGTAAGGAAACCATTTATTAAAATCCTGCTAAAAGAACCTTTATATAAGAGAGCAATTTGCTTAATAAATATGTTAGGAAAACCCATGCGTTGTAAAACCATCCATAAAAAACAATGTGATACTCTATCGAACGCTTTATGAAAATCTAGAGATAGAATGGCTAGATTTTGATTCCGCTCTTGCTGATACCATATGACGTCCCTAATAGCATTTAAAGGTTCAGCTACACTCCTTCCTGGGACACCACATACCTGATCCACATGGATGACCTTGTACAAAAACGGCTTCATTCTGTTAACAAAAATTTTTGACATAATCTTATAATCAACATTAAGAAGCGTAATTGGTCTCCAATTTTCTAAGCTGTTCCTATCCCCCTTTTTGGGGATCAGAGACACTATACCACTCCTCCAAGATAAAGGTAGAACATCAGAATTAAAAGCCTCCTTAAAAATATTAAGCAAATCATCTTTAAAAATGTCCCAAAAGGTTTTATAAAACTCTACAGGAAGTCCATCAGAACCTGGTGTTTTACCTGTGGATAAACTTTTAGCAGCAATTTCTAATTCTTGGCATCTTACTTCTGTGCAAAGTGCATCTTGGTCCTCCTTACTTAAACCACAATCTAAAGTGCTTAGGAGAAAATTAGCAGCAGATATATCAATGGGTTTCTCATTAAACAGATCTTGATAAAAGGATTTAGCTTTGGATAACATTCCTACATTAGTAGTTTCATCCTCAATGTTAATCATTAACTTTTTTGTTTCCATTACCTTTTTAAAAAAGAATCTTGTACACTTTTCATCCTTCTCTTTACATTCAACTTTGGAGTTAAAAATTATTTCTTTCCCTTTGTTAGTTATAGCCTTCTGAATATCACTTTTAACACTTAAAATCAGATCGTCTACATATACACCCAGCTCTTTGAGTTGATAATAGGTTTGTAGTTTTGTGTTAAGATCTCTATACCATTTCAATTTCTCTTTTGTTTTTTTAACACCCATCTTAATAAAATACTCTTTAAATTTTACCTTGCAGAATTCCCACCATGCTAAAAGAGAATTAAAATTAGTCCTTGAGTTCTGCAATTTTTTAAAAAGATAGATAAAATTACATTTAATTTCTTCATCTTCAAGCAAAGAGATATTCAGACGCCAGACTCCTTTGGCTCTGCAAACCCCATCAAACTTACATGTAGCAGATAAAATCTTATGATCTGAAAAAAAGGTAGAAGTCAATTGCATATTCCCATAAAATGCAAATCCAGAAGCAAAAATATAATCAATCCTTGACATATAAAGGCTATTCCCCCAGGTATACCCAGGGTCATTAGGGAAAGAGGTTCTCCACAAATCTTTTAAATTAAAATCAACTATAAAATCCTTTAGTTGTTTTTCAGTCTTATCTTTCCTTTGTTCAGATCCTCCAGCCCGCTCCTCTCCTGCCATTATACAATTAAAATCACCAGCGATGATAAGCGGGGATGAACCCGGTAAATAAAACTGAATTTTCTCTAATAAATCAGATCTTTCATCCTTATCTGGAGAGGCATATACATTTAAAAGTCTCATATTCATGTCATTATAAATAATATGAACGAGCAGGGCTCTACCGGGTACAATGTCTGTGAAGGAGGTAACTTTATACTCACTGCTCTTGAACAGTATGCAAACACCAGTCACTTTCCTCTCATTATCCCCTGACCACACAGACGGGCCAAGAGTCCATTCAGATCTCAAAGATGAATAATTGATATCATAATCAATGGCACATTCCTGTAAAAATAAAATGTCTGTAGGCAAAGAAGACAAGAAAGAAAATAAAGCAGCCCTCCTCTCTGGGCTCTTCAAACTCCTCACATTGAAGGAGGAGATATTAACACTTGGTAGCTCCTGGGTCATTCATTATCCTCAGACAAAGAACCCCAATCTGTAGGTGGTGACACAAATTCCTCAATATTAACAGGGTCGGATGCTGTTATAACCTTTTGGCAGACAATCTCCACGTTCCCCTCGTCCGCACTAACTCGACCACTCCTTTTGATGTTAAGGCCCTTTTCCTCTTTCCGGTCTCTGCTTTTCCTCTTTCGCCGTTCTTCTACATCCATCTCCTCTGTATCCCTTCTGGGCGGTCCAGGACCCTCAACTTCCATGAGAGGAGAACCCCTCACTTCTGTCTCAGGTCCCACGACCTTCCCCGGGGACACAATGCTTTTGGAGACATGAGCCACAGCAGGTATCACAGGAATTCCGGTAGCAGAAGACTCAGGCATCACTTTCAGGGTGTGGGTCTTAGGCACAGGCACAGCATCCATGGAGCTCTTCCTCATCGAGGGACCAGCCGACGTAGCCACAATATTGGCCCAGGAGCGTTGAGGACAATCCTTAAAAGCGTGTCCTTTCTGCTTACACACATTACACAGAATCTCATTTTGACAGTCCAAAGTGGTGTGGCCTTTTTGGCCACATCTTTTGCAAATAACCACTTCCTCTTTGCAAGATTCTTGTGTATGACCATATTCATGGCATTTCCTGCAATAATACGGCATCCCAGGGTAGAATAAATAGCCACGTTTACGCCCAATTAAAAAATTTGCAGGTGGGCGACACAGACCTCCAATTCCTCTCACATCTTCTCTGAACTTAACAGCAAACTTATGCTTTCCAGTCCAAAAGTCCATTGCATTCATTATTTTATGAGAGTATTTGACTTCCGCACAATATTGGTTTAAAAATAAGACAATGTCTCTTATATCCACGTATGGATCGTGCATAGTAACCACCAGTGGAACATCGCCATTAGAATATAGAGCAATGAAAACAAGTCCTTTCATATCCTCCTCATTGGCAAGCTCCCGAACTTTCTCAAACATATGGTCACATGCAGATGCGGAAGTCAAGGTAAGAATGAAAAGTCCTTTACCTGGGTCTTTTAGGCAAAACACATCTTCTCTCTGAATGTGCAATAAATCCAGCATAATTCTCTTGACAAAAAATTCCAAAGTCATCTTCTCCTTTTTCTCCTCATCCACTTCAATACGGAAGGTGTTCTTAATCCGAGTTTCAGTATGCGCAGCAAACCTAAGGGTCGCCATGGGGGATCGCCTTCCCGTTCTTTGTAAGTCCTCCTCCTATAGCAGCATGAGGCTTAAGACGGCTAAAAAACCGCCGATGCCTCAAGGCCGAAGGTTCGACGAACTCAGAGCCCCTTGACAAGATACAAGATCTTAGCCAAAAGGCCGAGAAGCGATAACCGTGAAAGGGGCGGGCCCAACAAGGTCCCCTTCATGGGCACTATCACTGCTTGCTGTCAGGGAGGCTGCCAGACAATTTTCCATGCACACTCTGGGCTGGGGGGCAGTCAACCACCAGTACACACAGCAGAACCTAAACCCATACCATTATTGCTAAGCAGCAAGACAGGGGCCCATTGCACTCCCACGGGGCCTTTTTAAATGCAATCCATAACCCGGATTTGCCAGGAACCCTTCTTACTCCTCCTACTTGCATGTGACACTGGGCTTAGGATCTGCATAGGAAACACACACACAAGCACACACCTACCTTTGTTGCCTGCAGATGCCTCCTTGGCTGTCCCCAAACGGTATCAAACCAACACCCACGGGAAGCTGTAAGCATAGAGGACATGCCTGCACCCCATTGGACTTACCTGTGTGGGTTAAATCCGGGTTATTTGACAACCTATGGCGGTGATGGTTCTGCTCAGGCAGAGCAGTGCTGATGCTCCTCATAAAGCTGTCGCTGCTGTGAAGGTTCTAGGTGACATCACAAATCCCTATGGTTACATACACAACAAAGCTGGGTTGTTGTTGTTTACACTCTGCAAGGCCTGTGGAAGTGAGTGACATCATAGCACTGTAGTTCTGAGGGTTCTAGATGGATGCAACAATCTCCTGTTGCTTCTATGAAGGCCATAATAGACGACATCACCAAACAGCTCCATAGTCACATACACAGCAAAGGAGAGATGTTGTTTACACCTAGTGATGTCAGTGGTATTGAGTGACATCACAGCACAGTGCTAAGGCTCCTGGGCCTGGACACAGCAGCGGCTGCAATATCTCAACGGAGAATACGTTTATATATATGTGTGTGTGTGCGCGTATATATATATATATATATATATATATATATATATATATATATATTTCTCCGCCGAAATCACTTTTAAACCCATTTCCACCTTTTTTTCCCTTCTCTTCCTCTTACTTTTTTTTCACGTTTTTTTACGTTTTTCTCCTTTTCGCCTCTTTTCTGGGCGTATTATTCTTCTTTTTCTTCTTTTTTTTTGTCTAATGCATACCCCATCAGTGCAGCAATGCTTATTCAATACCGCCAGCAGATGGAGACACTGGGGGATAATTTTCTAAGGATTTATACTGATTTTTCCTGTCTGAATTTGTCGCACAGAAAGTTGCAGGCCAAATATGTGTGACATTTCTGCGACTTTAGCTTCTAGAGCATTTTTACAACATTATACATAGGTGCTGAATACATAAAAAGCGACTGTTCAGCGACAGACAAGTCGCATCGGCTGAAAGTAGGCCAGAATGTCACATGTTGGAGCAGGTTTAGATACAGTCTAAAGTATAGATCTCAAAGTCTGTGCACAGAATTTAGCAAGGGCCTCGCACCTTCTGATGCATCAGGTAGGTGCACAATAGCATAGCCTAACCCTCTGTACTTTGGTCTATATTGATGCGGGACATAGACAGCCAGCTGATGACCAATCCATTAGTGCAATGGATGGCTGGAAGCATTTGTCTTTGCCTTTGCAATACCACAGAAGCAATGCATGGTCAATGTACAGCAATGACACACCTGTGTGAACAGCCAGGAGACCCCCCCCCCCCATGTTATGTTACATAGTTACATAGTTAGTACGGTCGAAAAAAGACATATGTCCATCACGTTCAACCAGGGAATTAAGGGGTAGGGGTGTGGCGCGATATTGGGGAAGGGATGAGATTTTATATTTCTTCATAAGCATTAATCTTATTTTGTCAATTAGGAACATTCAGCACCCACCCGCTATCAAGGCAGCTGCCTATCATGTCATGCCCTACCTGCACAGGTGTGCTGGCTACTCAAATGATCCAATTAAGGAGGCCATTTAGTCAGCAGCAGCAGAAGTCCTGTGCCTGGACGCTCCAACAGGGGCCAGACACAAGCAGAAGCAGAAGCAGCAGAAGCAGCAGCAGCACCACCTTTTGTTTTTTGGCTGCAGCAGCAGCAAGGCCCACAGGGCTGGCTAGCTGGCTAGCCAGCAAGCAGGTAGCAATGAAAGTAGGAATCTTTCTTTTTAACCCTGTAAGGGGGTGGTGCACTGTACCCGAAGATACTGCCATATCGGGTCAATGCATAGGGCGACGGAAGCAAGCTTCGAAATCGGCCCCCGTTCTCAAAAATCCATTTAATATATGGTCCCCAGATAGGGGACGTATCAGATATTAAACTGATAAGAACAGATACTACACTTGATCTTAGCCAAAAGGCCGAGAAGCGATAACCGTGAAAGGGGCGGGCCCAACAAGGTCCCCTTCATGGGCACTATCACTGCTTGCTGTCAGGGAGGCTGCCAGACAATTTTCCATGCACACTCTGGGCTGGGGGGCAGTCAACCACCAGTACACACAGCAGAACCTAAACCCATACCATTATTGCTAAGCAGCAAGACAGGGGCCCATTGCACTCCCACGGGGCCTTTTTAAATGCAATCCATAACCCGGATTTGCCAGGAACCCTTCTTACTCCTCCTACTTGCATGTGACACTGGGCTTAGGATCTGCATAGGAAACACACACACAAGCACACACCTACCTTTGTTGCCTGCAGATGCCTCCTTGGCTGTCCCCAAACGGTATCAAACCAACACCCACGGGAAGCTGTAAGCATAGAGGACATGCCTGCACCCCATTGGACTTACCTGTGTGGGTTAAATCCGGGTTATTTGACAACCTATGGCGGTGATGGTTCTGCTCAGGCAGAGCAGTGCTGATGCTCCTCATAAAGCTGTCGCTGCTGTGAAGGTTCTAGGTGACATCACAAATCCCTATGGTTACATACACAACAAAGCTGGGTTGTTGTTGTTTACACTCTGCAAGGCCTGTGGAAGTGAGTGACATCATAGCACTGTAGTTCTGAGGGTTCTAGATGGATGCAACAATCTCCTGTTGCTTCTATGAAGGCCATAATAGACGACATCACCAAACAGCTCCATAGTCACATACACAGCAAAGGAGAGATGTTGTTTACACCTAGTGATGTCAGTGGTATTGAGTGACATCACAGCACAGTGCTAAGGCTCCTGGGCCTGGACACAGCAGCGGCTGCAATATCTCAACGGAGAATACGTTTATATATATGTGTGTGTGTGCGCGTATATATATATATATATATATATATATATATATATATATATATATTTCTCCGCCGAAATCACTTTTAAACCCATTTCCACCTTTTTTTCCCTTCTCTTCCTCTTACTTTTTTTTCACGTTTTTTTACGTTTTTCTCCTTTTCGCCTCTTTTCTGGGCGTATTATTCTTCTTTTTCTTCTTTTTTTTTGTCTAATGCA
The DNA here is from genome assembly GCF_029499605.1 of Hyla sarda. NCBI lineage: Eukaryota > Metazoa > Chordata > Amphibia > Anura > Hylidae > Hyla > Hyla sarda. Next base: position 37,662 of record NW_026607943.1, on the reverse strand, counting down.
TACCCCATCAGTGCAGCAATGCTTATTCAATACCGCCAGCAGATGGAGACACTGGGGGATAATTTTCTAAGGATTTATACTGATTTTTCCTGTCTGAATTTGTCGCACAGAAAGTTGCAGGCCAAATATGTGTGACATTTCTGCGACTTTAGCTTCTAGAGCATTTTTACAACATTATACATAGGTGCTGAATACATAAAAAGCGACTGTTCAGCGACAGACAAGTCGCATCGGCTGAAAGTAGGCCAGAATGTCAGTCCATGTTGGAGCAGGTTTAGATACAGTCTAAAGTATAGATCTCAAAGTCTGTGCACAGAATTTAGCAAGGGCCTCGCACCTTCTGATGCATCAGGTAGGTGCACAATAGCATAGCCTAACCCTCTGTACTTTGGTCTATATTGATGCGGGACATAGACAGCCAGCTGATGACCAATCCATTAGTGCAATGGATGGCTGGAAGCATTTGTCTTTGCCTTTGCAATACCACAGAAGCAATGCATGGTCAATGTACAGCAATGACACACCTGTGTGAACAGCCAGGAGACCCCCCCCCCCCCATGTTATGTTACATAGTTACATAGTTAGTACGGTCGAAAAAAGACATATGTCCATCACGTTCAACCAGGGAATTAAGGGGTAGGGGTGTGGCGCGATATTGGGGAAGGGATGAGATTTTATATTTCTTCATAAGCATTAATCTTATTTTGTCAATTAGGAACATTCAGCACCCACCCGCTATCAAGGCAGCTGCCTATCATGTCATGCCCTACCTGCACAGGTGTGCTGGCTACTCAAATGATCCAATTAAGGAGGCCATTTAGTCAGCAGCAGCAGAAGTCCTGTGCCTGGACGCTCCAACAGGGGCCAGACACAAGCAGAAGCAGAAGCAGCAGAAGCAGCAGCAGCACCACCTTTTGTTTTTTGGCTGCAGCAGCAGCAAGGCCCACAGGGCTGGCTAGCTGGCTAGCCAGCAAGCAGGTAGCAATGAAAGTAGGAATCTTTCTTTTTAACCCTGTAAGGGGGTGGTGCACTGTACCCGAAGATACTGCCATATCGGGTCAATGCATAGGGCGACGGAAGCAAGCTTCGAAATCGGCCCCCGTTCTCAAAAATCCATTTAATATATGGTCCCCAGATAGGGGACGTATCAGATATTAAACTGATAAGAACAGATACTACACTTGATCTTAGCCAAAAGGCCGAGAAGCGATAACCGTGAAAGGGGCGGGCCCAACAAGGTCCCCTTCATGGGCACTATCACTGCTTGCTGTCAGGGAGGCTGCCAGACAATTTTCCATGCACACTCTGGGCTGGGGGGCAGTCAACCACCAGTACACACAGCAGAACCTAAACCCATACCATTATTGCTAAGCAGCAAGACAGGGGCCCATTGCACTCCCACGGGGCCTTTTTAAATGCAATCCATAACCCGGATTTGCCAGGAACCCTTCTTACTCCTCCTACTTGCATGTGACACTGGGCTTAGGATCTGCATAGGAAACACACACACAAGCACACACCTACCTTTGTTGCCTGCAGATGCCTCCTTGGCTGTCCCCAAACGGTATCAAACCAACACCCACGGGAAGCTGTAAGCATAGAGGACATGCCTGCACCCCATTGGACTTACCTGTGTGGGTTAAATCCGGGTTATTTGACAACCTATGGCGGTGATGGTTCTGCTCAGGCAGAGCAGTGCTGATGCTCCTCATAAAGCTGTCGCTGCTGTGAAGGTTCTAGGTGACATCACAAATCCCTATGGTTACATACACAACAAAGCTGGGTTGTTGTTGTTTACACTCTGCAAGGCCTGTGGAAGTGAGTGACATCATAGCACTGTAGTTCTGAGGGTTCTAGATGGATGCAACAATCTCCTGTTGCTTCTATGAAGGCCATAATAGACGACATCACCAAACAGCTCCATAGTCACATACACAGCAAAGGAGAGATGTTGTTTACACCTAGTGATGTCAGTGGTATTGAGTGACATCACAGCACAGTGCTAAGGCTCCTGGGCCTGGACACAGCAGCGGCTGCAATATCTCAACGGAGAATACGTTTATATATATGTGTGTGTGTGCGCGTATATATATATATATATATATATATATATATATATATATATATATTTCTCCGCCGAAATCACTTTTAAACCCATTTCCACCTTTTTTTCCCTTCTCTTCCTCTTACTTTTTTTTCACGTTTTTTTACGTTTTTCTCCTTTTCGCCTCTTTTCTGGGCGTATTATTCTTCTTTTTCTTCTTTTTTTTTGTCTAATGCATACCCCATCAGTGCAGCAATGCTTATTCAATACCGCCAGCAGATGGAGACACTGGGGGATAATTTTCTAAGGATTTATACTGATTTTTCCTGTCTGAATTTGTCGCACAGAAAGTTGCAGGCCAAATATGTGTGACATTTCTGCGACTTTAGCTTCTAGAGCATTTTTACAACATTATACATAGGTGCTGAATACATAAAAAGCGACTGTTCAGCGACAGACAAGTCGCATCGGCTGAAAGTAGGCCAGAATGTCAGTCCATGTTGGAGCAGGTTTAGATACAGTCTAAAGTATAGATCTCAAAGTCTGTGCACAGAATTTAGCAAGGGCCTCGCACCTTCTGATGCATCAGGTAGGTGCACAATAGCATAGCCTAACCCTCTGTACTTTGGTCTATATTGATGCGGGACATAGACAGCCAGCTGATGACCAATCCATTAGTGCAATGGATGGCTGGAAGCATTTGTCTTTGCCTTTGCAATACCACAGAAGCAATGCATGGTCAATGTACAGCAATGACACACCTGTGTGAACAGCCAGGAGACCCCCCCCCCCCATGTTATGTTACATAGTTACATAGTTAGTACGGTCGAAAAAAGACATATGTCCATCACGTTCAACCAGGGAATTAAGGGGTAGGGGTGTGGCGCGATATTGGGGAAGGGATGAGATTTTATATTTCTTCATAAGCATTAATCTTATTTTGTCAATTAGGAACATTCAGCACCCACCCGCTATCAAGGCAGCTGCCTATCATGTCATGCCCTACCTGCACAGGTGTGCTGGCTACTCAAATGATCCAATTAAGGAGGCCATTTAGTCAGCAGCAGCAGAAGTCCTGTGCCTGGACGCTCCAACAGGGGCCAGACACAAGCAGAAGCAGAAGCAGCAGAAGCAGCAGCAGCACCACCTTTTGTTTTTTGGCTGCAGCAGCAGCAAGGCCCACAGGGCTGGCTAGCTGGCTAGCCAGCAAGCAGGTAGCAATGAAAGTAGGAATCTTTCTTTTTAACCCTGTAAGGGGGTGGTGCACTGTACCCGAAGATACTGCCATATCGGGTCAATGCATAGGGCGACGGAAGCAAGCTTCGAAATCGGCCCCCGTTCTCAAAAATCCATTTAATATATGGTCCCCAGATAGGGGACGTATCAGATATTAAACTGATAAGAACAGATACTACACTTGATCTTAGCCAAAAGGCCGAGAAGCGATAACCGTGAAAGGGGCGGGCCCAACAAGGTCCCCTTCATGGGCACTATCACTGCTTGCTGTCAGGGAGGCTGCCAGACAATTTTCCATGCACACTCTGGGCTGGGGGGCAGTCAACCACCAGTACACACAGCAGAACCTAAACCCATACCATTATTGCTAAGCAGCAAGACAGGGGCCCATTGCACTCCCACGGGGCCTTTTTAAATGCAATCCATAACCCGGATTTGCCAGGAACCCTTCTTACTCCTCCTACTTGCATGTGACACTGGGCTTAGGATCTGCATAGGAAACACACACACAAGCACACACCTACCTTTGTTGCCTGCAGATGCCTCCTTGGCTGTCCCCAAACGGTATCAAACCAACACCCACGGGAAGCTGTAAGCATAGAGGACATGCCTGCACCCCATTGGACTTACCTGTGTGGGTTAAATCCGGGTTATTTGACAACCTATGGCGGTGATGGTTCTGCTCAGGCAGAGCAGTGCTGATGCTCCTCATAAAGCTGTCGCTGCTGTGAAGGTTCTAGGTGACATCACAAATCCCTATGGTTACATACACAACAAAGCTGGGTTGTTGTTGTTTACACTCTGCAAGGCCTGTGGAAGTGAGTGACATCATAGCACTGTAGTTCTGAGGGTTCTAGATGGATGCAACAATCTCCTGTTGCTTCTATGAAGGCCATAATAGACGACATCACCAAACAGCTCCATAGTCACATACACAGCAAAGGAGAGATGTTGTTTACACCTAGTGATGTCAGTGGTATTGAGTGACATCACAGCACAGTGCTAAGGCTCCTGGGCCTGGACACAGCAGCGGCTGCAATATCTCAACGGAGAATACGTTTATATATATGTGTGTGTGTGCGCGTATATATATATATATATATATATATATATATATATATATATATATTTCTCCGCCGAAATCACTTTTAAACCCATTTCCACCTTTTTTTCCCTTCTCTTCCTCTTACTTTTTTTTCACGTTTTTTTACGTTTTTCTCCTTTTCGCCTCTTTTCTGGGCGTATTATTCTTCTTTTTCTTCTTTTTTTTTGTCTAATGCATACCCCATCAGTGCAGCAATGCTTATTCAATACCGCCAGCAGATGGAGACACTGGGGGATAATTTTCTAAGGATTTATACTGATTTTTCCTGTCTGAATTTGTCGCACAGAAAGTTGCAGGCCAAATATGTGTGACATTTCTGCGACTTTAGCTTCTAGAGCATTTTTACAACATTATACATAGGTGCTGAATACATAAAAAGCGACTGTTCAGCGACAGACAAGTCGCATCGGCTGAAAGTAGGCCAGAATGTCAGTCCATGTTGGAGCAGGTTTAGATACAGTCTAAAGTATAGATCTCAAAGTCTGTGCACAGAATTTAGCAAGGGCCTCGCACCTTCTGATGCATCAGGTAGGTGCACAATAGCATAGCCTAACCCTCTGTACTTTGGTCTATATTGATGCGGGACATAGACAGCCAGCTGATGACCAATCCATTAGTGCAATGGATGGCTGGAAGCATTTGTCTTTGCCTTTGCAATACCACAGAAGCAATGCATGGTCAATGTACAGCAATGACACACCTGTGTGAACAGCCAGGAGACCCCCCCCCCCCATGTTATGTTACATAGTTACATAGTTAGTACGGTCGAAAAAAGACATATGTCCATCACGTTCAACCAGGGAATTAAGGGGTAGGGGTGTGGCGCGATATTGGGGAAGGGATGAGATTTTATATTTCTTCATAAGCATTAATCTTATTTTGTCAATTAGGAACATTCAGCACCCACCCGCTATCAAGGCAGCTGCCTATCATGTCATGCCCTACCTGCACAGGTGTGCTGGCTACTCAAATGATCCAATTAAGGAGGCCATTTAGTCAGCAGCAGCAGAAGTCCTGTGCCTGGACGCTCCAACAGGGGCCAGACACAAGCAGAAGCAGAAGCAGCAGAAGCAGCAGCAGCACCACCTTTTGTTTTTTGGCTGCAGCAGCAGCAAGGCCCACAGGGCTGGCTAGCTGGCTAGCCAGCAAGCAGGTAGCAATGAAAGTAGGAATCTTTCTTTTTAACCCTGTAAGGGGGTGGTGCACTGTACCCGAAGATACTGCCATATCGGGTCAATGCATAGGGCGACGGAAGCAAGCTTCGAAATCGGCCCCCGTTCTCAAAAATCCATTTAATATATGGTCCCCAGATAGGGGACGTATCAGATATTAAACTGATAAGAACAGATACTACACTTGATCTTAGCCAAAAGGCCGAGAAGCGATAACCGTGAAAGGGGCGGGCCCAACAAGGTCCCCTTCATGGGCACTATCACTGCTTGCTGTCAGGGAGGCTGCCAGACAATTTTCCATGCACACTCTGGGCTGGGGGGCAGTCAACCACCAGTACACACAGCAGAACCTAAACCCATACCATTATTGCTAAGCAGCAAGACAGGGGCCCATTGCACTCCCACGGGGCCTTTTTAAATGCAATCCATAACCCGGATTTGCCAGGAACCCTTCTTACTCCTCCTACTTGCATGTGACACTGGGCTTAGGATCTGCATAGGAAACACACACACAAGCACACACCTACCTTTGTTGCCTGCAGATGCCTCCTTGGCTGTCCCCAAACGGTATCAAACCAACACCCACGGGAAGCTGTAAGCATAGAGGACATGCCTGCACCCCATTGGACTTACCTGTGTGGGTTAAATCCGGGTTATTTGACAACCTATGGCGGTGATGGTTCTGCTCAGGCAGAGCAGTGCTGATGCTCCTCATAAAGCTGTCGCTGCTGTGAAGGTTCTAGGTGACATCACAAATCCCTATGGTTACATACACAACAAAGCTGGGTTGTTGTTGTTTACACTCTGCAAGGCCTGTGGAAGTGAGTGACATCATAGCACTGTAGTTCTGAGGGTTCTAGATGGATGCAACAATCTCCTGTTGCTTCTATGAAGGCCATAATAGACGACATCACCAAACAGCTCCATAGTCACATACACAGCAAAGGAGAGATGTTGTTTACACCTAGTGATGTCAGTGGTATTGAGTGACATCACAGCACAGTGCTAAGGCTCCTGGGCCTGGACACAGCAGCGGCTGCAATATCTCAACGGAGAATACGTTTATATATATGTGTGTGTGTGCGCGTATATATATATATATATATATATATATATATATATATATATATATATATTTCTCCGCCGAAATCACTTTTAAACCCATTTCCACCTTTTTTTCCCTTCTCTTCCTCTTACTTTTTTTTCACGTTTTTTTACGTTTTTCTCCTTTTCGCCTCTTTTCTGGGCGTATTATTCTTCTTTTTCTTCTTTTTTTTTGTCTAATGCATACCCCATCAGTGCAGCAATGCTTATTCAATACCGCCAGCAGATGGAGACACTGGGGGATAATTTTCTAAGGATTTATACTGATTTTTCCTGTCTGAATTTGTCGCACAGAAAGTTGCAGGCCAAATATGTGTGACATTTCTGCGACTTTAGCTTCTAGAGCATTTTTACAACATTATACATAGGTGCTGAATACATAAAAAGCGACTGTTCAGCGACAGACAAGTCGCATCGGCTGAAAGTAGGCCAGAATGTCAGTCCATGTTGGAGCAGGTTTAGATACAGTCTAAAGTATAGATCTCAAAGTCTGTGCACAGAATTTAGCAAGGGCCTCGCACCTTCTGATGCATCAGGTAGGTGCACAATAGCATAGCCTAACCCTCTGTACTTTGGTCTATATTGATGCGGGACATAGACAGCCAGCTGATGACCAATCCATTAGTGCAATGGATGGCTGGAAGCATTTGTCTTTGCCTTTGCAATGAAGCAATGCATGGTCAATGTACAGCAATGACACACCTGTGTGAACAGCCAGGAGACCCCCCCCCCCCATGTTATGTTACATAGTTACATAGTTAGTACGGTCGAAAAAAGACATATGTCCATCACGTTCAACCAGGGAATTAAGGGGTAGGGGTGTGGCGCGATATTGGGGAAGGGATGAGATTTTATATTTCTTCATAAGCATTAATCTTATTTTGTCAATTAGGAACATTCAGCACCCACCCGCTATCAAGGCAGCTGCCTATCATGTCATGCCCTACCTGCACAGGTGTGCTGGCTACTCAAATGATCCAATTAAGGAGGCCATTTAGTCAGCAGCAGCAGAAGTCCTGTGCCTGGACGCTCCAACAGGGGCCAGACACAAGCAGAAGCAGAAGCAGCAGAAGCAGCAGCAGCACCACCTTTTGTTTTTTGGCTGCAGCAGCAGCAAGGCCCACAGGGCTGGCTAGCTGGCTAGCCAGCAAGCAGGTAGCAATGAAAGTAGGAATCTTTCTTTTTAACCCTGTAAGGGGGTGGTGCACTGTACCCGAAGATACTGCCATATCGGGTCAATGCATAGGGCGACGGAAGCAAGCTTCGAAATCGGCCCCCGTTCTCAAAAATCCATTTAATATATGGTCCCCAGATAGGGGACGTATCAGATATTAAACTGATAAGAACAGATTTTTTTTTTTTTTACATTTTTATTGAAAAAACTCAAAAACTTAAATACATCACAAAAAATGTTTACAATACATCAAATACTGTTTTCCATAAATGTAAATTCCACATAGCTAATGCTTTTTTCTGCCCATATCTCTTTTTATCAATTAAATAGTACAAGTAAACTTCACTGTATATCATCTTCAAACATTCTTTTTCACAAATAAAATCTCTTTTGAAGACAAGGATATTACGAACTTTCCATAATACATTTTTTGTACAGTTGATAAAAATCCACAAAATTCTCTCTTTTTCTTTCGTAACTCCATCACTTTTGCCATATAAAACAACTTCATGATTTAAAACTTTTAGACCTGTTAGGAATTTCAATAAAGAACCAATTAGTCTAAAAACCTTTTGTGCAAAATAACAATTCCAGAAAAGGTGCAAAACAGTTTCATCTATATTGCAATTTTCCCGGGGACAGACACATACAGCATTTAGACCTCTTCTATATTGGAAAAATCTTACCGGAAGACACTCATGGATAATCATCCATGCTAAATCCTTGTGCTCATTAAAAAGATATGGCTCGTTTACCTTTTTCCATATTTGTACACACCTATTATAAGAAAAATTAGAGACCATACATATTTCTTCTTGCAAATTTAACTGTACTTCTATCTTGCGAGCATCCCTCAAGGTTAACAAGTCAAAGTCTTTAAGGTTATACATACGTATAATTTTTTCTAAGATGGCATAATGTTTAGGCGGAGTTAAAAGTACAGGAGAAGATAATGATAAAAACACCCATTCTCTTTTTCTAAAAATATGTCCCGCAGAGTACTTTAAAAAACAGGACCATACACTTTTCATAAAAAGTCCCCTAAAACACCAACTAAAAAACCTTAAGTATAAAAATTTTCTAATACAGGGAACCTGTTTTCCTCCATTTTTTTGTGACTTATACATAGTATCTCTTTTTAATTTTTCTGCTTTAGAACTCCATAGAAACTCAAAGAGAATCCTCTGAAGTTGCCTAGACATAAGTTCATTAGGAGGATAAATCATATTTAAATAGAGCATAATGGGTATTAGCATAGCCTTAATCACCAAAATTTTACCTTCTAAGGATAATTTCCTAAGGGACCAAAAGTCTACCTTTTTCTTTACCTTTTCTTTTACCATTAGCCAACTTTCCTCACCATTGTTATTTTTATCAAAGATGACTCCAAGGATTTTTATTTTTTCTGACTGTAATTTTAGGTTTGGTATTTGCACGTTTTCCCATTTACCTATATAAAAACAGTCACATTTAGATAAATTAAGTTTAAAAGCAGAAGCTTTACAAAAGAAATCAGTAACATCAACAACTCTTTGTAAAGAGAAGGCACTTTCACAAAAAACATTAATATCATCCATATAGCCACACACTTTAAGGGTGGCATTATTACCTCCAGGAACTGGCACTCCTTTTATTATTTTATCATTCCTTATTAAGTTTAACAGAGGTTCTATTGCACATATAAACAGTATAGGAGACAGAGGGCAGCCTTGCTTTACCCCTGATGATAAATTAATAAAATCTGTAAGGAAACCATTTATTAAAATCCTGCTAAAAGAACCTTTATATAAGAGAGCAATTTGCTTAATAAATATGTTAGGAAAACCCATGCGTTGTAAAACCATCCATAAAAAACAATGTGATACTCTATCGAACGCTTTATGAAAATCTAGAGATAGAATGGCTAGATTTTGATTCCGCTCTTGCTGATACCATATGACGTCCCTAATAGCATTTAAAGGTTCAGCTACACTCCTTCCTGGGACACCACATACCTGATCCACATGGATGACCTTGTACAAAAACGGCTTCATTCTGTTAACAAAAATTTTTGACATAATCTTATAATCAACATTAAGAAGCGTAATTGGTCTCCAATTTTCTAAGCTGTTCCTATCCCCCTTTTTGGGGATCAGAGACACTATACCACTCCTCCAAGATAAAGGTAGAACATCAGAATTAAAAGCCTCCTTAAAAATATTAAGCAAATCATCTTTAAAAATGTCCCAAAAGGTTTTATAAAACTCTACAGGAAGTCCATCAGAACCTGGTGTTTTACCTGTGGATAAACTTTTAGCAGCAATTTCTAATTCTTGGCATCTTACTTCTGTGCAAAGTGCATCTTGGTCCTCCTTACTTAAACCACAATCTAAAGTGCTTAGGAGAAAATTAGCAGCAGATATATCAATGGGTTTCTCATTAAACAGATCTTGATAAAAGGATTTAGCTTTGGATAACATTCCTACATTAGTAGTTTCATCCTCAATGTTAATCATTAACTTTTTTGTTTCCATTACCTTTTTAAAAAAGAATCTTGTACACTTTTCATCCTTCTCTTTACATTCAACTTTGGAGTTAAAAATTATTTCTTTCCCTTTGTTAGTTATAGCCTTCTGAATATCACTTTTAACACTTAAAATCAGATCGTCTACATATACACCCAGCTCTTTGAGTTGATAATAGGTTTGTAGTTTTGTGTTAAGATCTCTATACCATTTCAATTTCTCTTTTGTTTTTTTAACACCCATCTTAATAAAATACTCTTTAAATTTTACCTTGCAGAATTCCCACCATGCTAAAAGAGAATTAAAATTAGTCCTTGAGTTCTGCAATTTTTTAAAAAGATAGATAAAATTACATTTAATTTCTTCATCTTCAAGCAAAGAGATATTCAGACGCCAGACTCCTTTGGCTCTGCAAACCCCATCAAACTTACATGTAGCAGATAAAATCTTATGATCTGAAAAAAAGGTAGAAGTCAATTGCATATTCCCATAAAATGCAAATCCAGAAGCAAAAATATAATCAATCCTTGACATATAAAGGCTATTCCCCCAGGTATACCCAGGGTCATTAGGGAAAGAGGTTCTCCACAAATCTTTTAAATTAAAATCAACTATAAAATCCTTTAGTTGTTTTTCAGTCTTATCTTTCCTTTGTTCAGATCCTCCAGCCCGCTCCTCTCCTGCCATTATACAATTAAAATCACCAGCGATGATAAGCGGGGATGAACCCGGTAAATAAAACTGAATTTTCTCTAATAAATCAGATCTTTCATCCTTATCTGGAGAGGCATATACATTTAAAAGTCTCATATTCATGTCATTATAAATAATATGAACGAGCAGGGCTCTACCGGGTACAATGTCTGTGAAGGAGGTAACTTTATACTCACTGCTCTTGAACAGTATGCAAACACCAGTCACTTTCCTCTCATTATCCCCTGACCACACAGACGGGCCAAGAGTCCATTCAGATCTCAAAGATGAATAATTGATATCATAATCAATGGCACATTCCTGTAAAAATAAAATGTCTGTAGGCAAAGAAGACAAGAAAGAAAATAAAGCAGCCCTCCTCTCTGGGCTCTTCAAACTCCTCACATTGAAGGAGGAGATATTAACACTTGGTAGCTCCTGGGTCATTCATTATCCTCAGACAAAGAACCCCAATCTGTAGGTGGTGACACAAATTCCTCAATATTAACAGGGTCGGATGCTGTTATAACCTTTTGGCAGACAATCTCCACGTTCCCCTCGTCCGCACTAACTCGACCACTCCTTTTGATGTTAAGGCCCTTTTCCTCTTTCCGGTCTCTGCTTTTCCTCTTTCGCCGTTCTTCTACATCCATCTCCTCTGTATCCCTTCTGGGCGGTCCAGGACCCTCAACTTCCATGAGAGGAGAACCCCTCACTTCTGTCTCAGGTCCCACGACCTTCCCCGGGGACACAATGCTTTTGGAGACATGAGCCACAGCAGGTATCACAGGAATTCCGGTAGCAGAAGACTCAGGCATCACTTTCAGGGTGTGGGTCTTAGGCACAGGCACAGCATCCATGGAGCTCTTCCTCATCGAGGGACCAGCCGACGTAGCCACAATATTGGCCCAGGAGCGTTGAGGACAATCCTTAAAAGCGTGTCCTTTCTGCTTACACACATTACACAGAATCTCATTTTGACAGTCCAAAGTGGTGTGGCCTTTTTGGCCACATCTTTTGCAAATAACCACTTCCTCTTTGCAAGATTCTTGTGTATGACCATATTCATGGCATTTCCTGCAATAATACGGCATCCCAGGGTAGAATAAATAGCCACGTTTACGCCCAATTAAAAAATTTGCAGGTGGGCGACACAGACCTCCAATTCCTCTCACATCTTCTCTGAACTTAACAGCAAACTTATGCTTTCCAGTCCAAAAGTCCATTGCATTCATTATTTTATGAGAGTATTTGACTTCCGCACAATATTGGTTTAAAAATAAGACAATGTCTCTTATATCCACGTATGGATCGTGCATAGTAACCACCAGTGGAACATCGCCATTAGAATATAGAGCAATGAAAACAAGTCCTTTCATATCCTCCTCATTGGCAAGCTCCCGAACTTTCTCAAACATATGGTCACATGCAGATGCGGAAGTCAAGGTAAGAATGAAAAGTCCTTTACCTGGGTCTTTTAGGCAAAACACATCTTCTCTCTGAATGTGCAATAAATCCAGCATAATTCTCTTGACAAAAAATTCCAAAGTCATCTTCTCCTTTTTCTCCTCATCCACTTCAATACGGAAGGTGTTCTTAATCCGAGTTTCAGTATGCGCAGCAAACCTAAGGGTCGCCATGGGGGATCGCCTTCCCGTTCTTTGTAAGTCCTCCTCCTATAGCAGCATGAGGCTTAAGACGGCTAAAAAACCGCCGATGCCTCAAGGCCGAAGGTTCGACGAACTCAGAGCCCCTTGACAAGATACAAGATCTTAGCCAAAAGGCCGAGAAGCGATAACCGTGAAAGAAAGGGGCGGGCCCAACAAGGTCCCTTCATGGGCACTATCACTGCTTGCTGTCAGGGAGGCTGCCAGACAATTTTCCATGCACACTCTGGCTGGGGGGCAGTCAACCACCAGTACACACAGCAGAACCTAAACCCATACCATTATTGCTAAGCAGCAAGACAGGGGCCCATTGCACTCCCCACGGGGGCCTTTTTAAATGCAATCCATAACCCGGATTTGCCAGGAACCCTTCTTACTCCTCCTACTTGCATGTGACACTGGGCTTAGGATCTGCATAGGAAAACACACACACAAGCACACACCTACCTTTGTTGCCTGCAGATGCCTCCTTGGCTGTCCCCAAACGGTATCAAACCAACACCCACAGGGAAGCTGTAAGCATAGAGGACAATGCCTGCACCCATTGGACTTACCTGTGTGGGTTAAATCCGGGTTATTTGACAACCTATGGCGGTGATGGTTCTGCTCAGGCAGAGCAGTGCTGATGCTCCTCATAAAGGCTGTCGCTGCTGTGAAGGTTCTAGGTGACATCACAAATCCCTATGGTTACATACACAACAAAGCTGGGTTGTTGTTGTTTACACTCTGCAAGGCCTGTGGAAGTGAGTGACATCATAGCACTGTAGTTCTGAGGGTTCTAGATGGATGCAACAATCTCCTGTTGCTTCTATGAAGGCATAATAGACGACATCACCAAACAGCTCCATAGTCACATACACAGCAAAGGAGAGATGTTGTTTACACCTAGTGATGTCAGTGGTATTGAGTGACATCACAGCACAGTGCTAAGGCTCCTGGGCCTGGACACAGCAGCAGGCTGCAATATCTCAACGGAGAATACGTTTATATATATGTGTGTGTGTGCGCGTATATATATATATATATATATATATATATATATATATATATTTCTCCGCCGAAATCACTTTTAAACCCATTTCCACCTTTTTTCCCTCTCTTCCTCTTACTTTTTTTTCACGTTTTTTACGTTTTTCTCCTTTTCGCCTCTTTTCTGGGCGTATTATTCTTCTTTTTCTTCTTTTTTTCGTCTAATGCATACCCCATCAGTGCAGCAATGCTTATTCAATACCGCCAGCAGATGGAGACACTGGGGGATAATTTTCTAAGGATTTATACTGATTTTTCCTGTCTGAATTTGTCGCACAGAAAGTTGCAGGCCAAATATGTGTGACATTTCTGCGACTTTAGCTTCTAGAGCATTTTTACAACATTATACATAGGTGCTGAATACATAAAAAGCGACTGTTCAGCGACAGACAAGTCGCATCGGCTGAAAGTAGGCCAGAATGTCAGTCCATGTTGGAGCAGGTTTAGATACAGTCTAAAGTATAGATCTCAAAGTCTGTGCACAGAATTTAGCAAGGGCCTCGCACCTTCTGATGCATCAGGTAGGTGCACAATAGCATAGCCTAACCCTCTGTACTTTGGTCTATATTGATGCGGGACATAGACAGCCAGCTGATGACCAATCCATTAGTGCAATGGATGGCTGGAAGCATTTGTCTTTGCCTTTGCAATACCACAGAAGCAATGCATGGTCAATGTACAGCAATGACACACCTGTGTGAACAGCCAGGAGACCCCCCCCCCCCATGTTATGTTACATAGTTACATAGTTAGTACGGTCGAAAAAAGACATATGTCCATCACGTTCAACCAGGGAATTAAGGGGTAGGGGTGTGGCGCGATATTGGGGAAGGGATGAGATTTTATATTTCTTCATAAGCATTAATCTTATTTTGTCAATTAGAACATTCAGCACCCACCCGCTATCAAGGCAGCTGCCTATCATGTCATGCCCTACCTGCACAGATGTGCTGGCTACTCAAATGATCCAATTAAGGAGGCCATTTAGTCAGCAGCAGCAGAAGTCCTGTGCCTGGACGCTCCAACAGGGGCCAGACACAAGCAGAAGCAGAAGCAGCAGAAGCAGCAGCAGCACCACCTTTTGTTTTTTGGCTGCAGCAGCAGCAAGGCCCACAGGGCTGGCTAGCTGGCTAGCCAGCAAGCAGGTAGCAATGAAAGTAGGAATCTTTCTTTTTAACCTGTAAGGGGGTGGTGCACTGTACCCGAAGATACTGCCATATCGGGTCAATGCATAGGGCGACGGAAGCAAGCTTCGAAATCGGCCCCCGTTCTCAAAAATCCATTTAATATATGGTCCCCAGATAGGGGACGTATCAGATATTAAACTGATAAGAACAGATACTACACTTGATCTTAGCCAAAAGGCCGAGAAGCGATAACCGTGAAAGGGGCGGGCCCAACAAGGTCCCCTTCATGGGCACTATCACTGCTTGCTGTCAGGGAGGCTGCCAGACAATTTTCCATGCACACTCTGGGCTGGGGGGCAGTCAACCACCAGTACACACAGCAGAACCTAAACCCATACCATTATTGCTAAGCAGCAAGACAGGGGCCCATTGCACTCCCACGGGGCCTTTTTAAATGCAATCCATAACCCGGATTTGCCAGGAACCCTTCTTACTCCTCCTACTTGCATGTGACACTGGGCTTAGGATCTGCATAGGAAACACACACACAAGCACACACCTACCTTTGTTGCCTGCAGATGCCTCTTGGCTGTCCCCAAACGGTATCAAACCAACACCCACGGGAAGCTGTAAGCATAGAGGACATGCCTGCACCCCATTGGACTTACCTGTGTGGGTTAAATCCGGGTTATTTGACAACCTATGGCGGTGATGGTTCTGCTCAGGCAGAGCAG
The DNA here is from genome assembly GCF_029499605.1 of Hyla sarda. Lineage (NCBI taxonomy): Eukaryota > Metazoa > Chordata > Amphibia > Anura > Hylidae > Hyla > Hyla sarda. The sequence goes on along the minus strand of NW_026607943.1, from coordinate 22,073 downwards.
TGCTGATGCTCCTCATAAAGCTGTCGCTGCTGTGAAGGTTCTAGGTGACATCACAAATCCCTATGGTTACATACACAACAAAGCTGGGTTGTTGTTGTTTACACTCTGCAAGGCCTGTGGAAGTGAGTGACATCATAGCACTGTAGTTCTGAGGGTTCTAGATGGATGCAACAATCTCCTGTTGCTTCTATGAAGGCCATAATAGACGACATCACCAAACAGCTCCATAGTCACATACACAGCAAAGGAGAGATGTTGTTTACACCTAGTGATGTCAGTGGTATTGAGTGACATCACAGCACAGTGCTAAGGCTCCTGGGCCTGGACACAGCAGCGGCTGCAATATCTCAACGGAGAATACGTTTATATATATGTGTGTGTGTGCGCGTATATATATATATATATATATATATATATATATATATATATATATTTCTCCGCCGAAATCACTTTTAAACCCATTTCCACCTTTTTTTCCCTTCTCTTCCTCTTACTTTTTTTTCACGTTTTTTTACGTTTTTCTCCTTTTCGCCTCTTTTCTGGGCGTATTATTCTTCTTTTTCTTCTTTTTTTTTGTCTAATGCATACCCCATCAGTGCAGCAATGCTTATTCAATACCGCCAGCAGATGGAGACACTGGGGGATAATTTTCTAAGGATTTATACTGATTTTTCCTGTCTGAATTTGTCGCACAGAAAGTTGCAGGCCAAATATGTGTGACATTTCTGCGACTTTAGCTTCTAGAGCATTTTTACAACATTATACATAGGTGCTGAATACATAAAAAGCGACTGTTCAGCGACAGACAAGTCGCATCGGCTGAAAGTAGGCCAGAATGTCAGTCCATGTTGGAGCAGGTTTAGATACAGTCTAAAGTATAGATCTCAAAGTCTGTGCACAGAATTTAGCAAGGGCCTCGCACCTTCTGATGCATCAGGTAGGTGCACAATAGCATAGCCTAACCCTCTGTACTTTGGTCTATATTGATGCGGGACATAGACAGCCAGCTGATGACCAATCCATTAGTGCAATGGATGGCTGGAAGCATTTGTCTTTGCCTTTGCAATACCACAGAAGCAATGCATGGTCAATGTACAGCAATGACACACCTGTGTGAACAGCCAGGAGACCCCCCCCCCCCATGTTATGTTACATAGTTACATAGTTAGTACGGTCGAAAAAAGACATATGTCCATCACGTTCAACCAGGGAATTAAGGGGTAGGGGTGTGGCGCGATATTGGGGAAGGGATGAGATTTTATATTTCTTCATAAGCATTAATCTTATTTTGTCAATTAGGAACATTCAGCACCCACCCGCTATCAAGGCAGCTGCCTATCATGTCATGCCCTACCTGCACAGGTGTGCTGGCTACTCAAATGATCCAATTAAGGAGGCCATTTAGTCAGCAGCAGCAGAAGTCCTGTGCCTGGACGCTCCAACAGGGGCCAGACACAAGCAGAAGCAGAAGCAGCAGAAGCAGCAGCAGCACCACCTTTTGTTTTTTGGCTGCAGCAGCAGCAAGGCCCACAGGGCTGGCTAGCTGGCTAGCCAGCAAGCAGGTAGCAATGAAAGTAGGAATCTTTCTTTTTAACCCTGTAAGGGGGTGGTGCACTGTACCCGAAGATACTGCCATATCGGGTCAATGCATAGGGCGACGGAAGCAAGCTTCGAAATCGGCCCCCGTTCTCAAAAATCCATTTAATATATGGTCCCCAGATAGGGGACGTATCAGATATTAAACTGATAAGAACAGATACTACACTTGATCTTAGCCAAAAGGCCGAGAAGCGATAACCGTGAAAGGGGCGGGCCCAACAAGGTCCCCTTCATGGGCACTATCACTGCTTGCTGTCAGGGAGGCTGCCAGACAATTTTCCATGCACACTCTGGGCTGGGGGGCAGTCAACCACCAGTACACACAGCAGAACCTAAACCCATACCATTATTGCTAAGCAGCAAGACAGGGGCCCATTGCACTCCCACGGGGCCTTTTTAAATGCAATCCATAACCCGGATTTGCCAGGAACCCTTCTTACTCCTCCTACTTGCATGTGACACTGGGCTTAGGATCTGCATAGGAAACACACACACAAGCACACACCTACCTTTGTTGCCTGCAGATGCCTCCTTGGCTGTCCCCAAACGGTATCAAACCAACACCCACGGGAAGCTGTAAGCATAGAGGACATGCCTGCACCCCATTGGACTTACCTGTGTGGGTTAAATCCGGGTTATTTGACAACCTATGGCGGTGATGGTTCTGCTCAGGCAGAGCAGTGCTGATGCTCCTCATAAAGCTGTCGCTGCTGTGAAGGTTCTAGGTGACATCACAAATCCCTATGGTTACATACACAACAAAGCTGGGTTGTTGTTGTTTACACTCTGCAAGGCCTGTGGAAGTGAGTGACATCATAGCACTGTAGTTCTGAGGGTTCTAGATGGATGCAACAATCTCCTGTTGCTTCTATGAAGGCCATAATAGACGACATCACCAAACAGCTCCATAGTCACATACACAGCAAAGGAGAGATGTTGTTTACACCTAGTGATGTCAGTGGTATTGAGTGACATCACAGCACAGTGCTAAGGCTCCTGGGCCTGGACACAGCAGCGGCTGCAATATCTCAACGGAGAATACGTTTATATATATGTGTGTGTGTGCGCGTATATATATATATATATATATATATATATATATATATATATATATATATTTCTCCGCCGAAATCACTTTTAAACCCATTTCCACCTTTTTTTCCCTTCTCTTCCTCTTACTTTTTTTTCACGTTTTTTTACGTTTTTCTCCTTTTCGCCTCTTTTCTGGGCGTATTATTCTTCTTTTTCTTCTTTTTTTTCGTCTAATGCATACCCCATCAGTGCAGCAATGCTTATTCAATACCGCCAGCAGATGGAGACACTGGGGGATAATTTTCTAAGGATTTATACTGATTTTTCCTGTCTGAATTTGTCGCACAGAAAGTTGCAGGCCAAATATGTGTGACATTTCTGCGACTTTAGCTTCTAGAGCATTTTTACAACATTATACATAGGTGCTGAATACATAAAAAGCGACTGTTCAGCGACAGACAAGTCGCATCGGCTGAAAGTAGGCCAGAATGTCAGTCCATGTTGGAGCAGGTTTAGATACAGTCTAAAGTATAGATCTCAAAGTCTGTGCACAGAATTTAGCAAGGGCCTCGCACCTTCTGATGCATCAGGTAGGTGCACAATAGCATAGCCTAACCCTCTGTACTTTGGTCTATATTGATGCGGGACATAGACAGCCAGCTGATGACCAATCCATTAGTGCAATGGATGGCTGGAAGCATTTGTCTTTGCCTTTGCAATACCACAGAAGCAATGCATGGTCAATGTACAGCAATGACACACCTGTGTGAACAGCCAGGAGACCCCCCCCCCCCATGTTATGTTACATAGTTACATAGTTAGTACGGTCGAAAAAAGACATATGTCCATCACGTTCAACCAGGGAATTAAGGGGTAGGGGTGTGGCGCGATATTGGGGAAGGGATGAGATTTTATATTTCTTCATAAGCATTAATCTTATTTTGTCAATTAGGAACATTCAGCACCCACCCGCTATCAAGGCAGCTGCCTATCATGTCATGCCCTACCTGCACAGGTGTGCTGGCTACTCAAATGATCCAATTAAGGAGGCCATTTAGTCAGCAGCAGCAGAAGTCCTGTGCCTGGACGCTCCAACAGGGGCCAGACACAAGCAGAAGCAGAAGCAGCAGAAGCAGCAGCAGCACCACCTTTTGTTTTTTGGCTGCAGCAGCAGCAAGGCCCACAGGGCTGGCTAGCTGGCTAGCCAGCAAGCAGGTAGCAATGAAAGTAGGAATCTTTCTTTTTAACCCTGTAAGGGGGTGGTGCACTGTACCCGAAGATACTGCCATATCGGGTCAATGCATAGGGCGACGGAAGCAAGCTTCGAAATCGGCCCCCGTTCTCAAAAATCCATTTAATATATGGTCCCCAGATAGGGGACGTATCAGATATTAAACTGATAAGAACAGATACTACACTTGATCTTAGCCAAAAGGCCGAGAAGCGATAACCGTGAAAGGGGCGGGCCCAACAAGGTCCCCTTCATGGGCACTATCACTGCTTGCTGTCAGGGAGGCTGCCAGACAATTTTCCATGCACACTCTGGGCTGGGGGGCAGTCAACCACCAGTACACACAGCAGAACCTAAACCCATACCATTATTGCTAAGCAGCAAGACAGGGGCCCATTGCACTCCCACGGGGCCTTTTTAAATGCAATCCATAACCCGGATTTGCCAGGAACCCTTCTTACTCCTCCTACTTGCATGTGACACTGGGCTTAGGATCTGCATAGGAAACACACACACAAGCACACACCTACCTTTGTTGCCTGCAGATGCCTCCTTGGCTGTCCCCAAACGGTATCAAACCAACACCCACGGGAAGCTGTAAGCATAGAGGACATGCCTGCACCCCATTGGACTTACCTGTGTGGGTTAAATCCGGGTTATTTGACAACCTATGGCGGTGATGGTTCTGCTCAGGCAGAGCAGTGCTGATGCTCCTCATAAAGCTGTCGCTGCTGTGAAGGTTCTAGGTGACATCACAAATCCCTATGGTTACATACACAACAAAGCTGGGTTGTTGTTGTTTACACTCTGCAAGGCCTGTGGAAGTGAGTGACATCATAGCACTGTAGTTCTGAGGGTTCTAGATGGATGCAACAATCTCCTGTTGCTTCTATGAAGGCCATAATAGACGACATCACCAAACAGCTCCATAGTCACATACACAGCAAAGGAGAGATGTTGTTTACACCTAGTGATGTCAGTGGTATTGAGTGACATCACAGCACAGTGCTAAGGCTCCTGGGCCTGGACACAGCAGCGGCTGCAATATCTCAACGGAGAATACGTTTATATATATGTGTGTGTGTGCGCGTATATATATATATATATATATATATATATATATATATATATATATATATTTCTCCGCCGAAATCACTTTTAAACCCATTTCCACCTTTTTTTCCCTTCTCTTCCTCTTACTTTTTTTTCACGTTTTTTTACGTTTTTCTCCTTTTCGCCTCTTTTCTGGGCGTATTATTCTTCTTTTTCTTCTTTTTTAATGCATACCCCATCAGTGCAGCAATGCTTATTCAATACCGCCAGCAGATGGAGACACTGGGGGATAATTTTCTAAGGATTTATACTGATTTTTCCTGTCTGAATTTGTCGCACAGAAAGTTGCAGGCCAAATATGTGTGACATTTCTGCGACTTTAGCTTCTAGAGCATTTTTACAACATTATACATAGGTGCTGAATACATAAAAAGCGACTGTTCAGCGACAGACAAGTCGCATCGGCTGAAAGTAGGCCAGAATGTCAGTCCATGTTGGAGCAGGTTTAGATACAGTCTAAAGTATAGATCTCAAAGTCTGTGCACAGAATTTAGCAAGGGCCTCGCACCTTCTGATGCATCAGGTAGGTGCACAATAGCATAGCCTAACCCTCTGTACTTTGGTCTATATTGATGCGGGACATAGACAGCCAGCTGATGACCAATCCATTAGTGCAATGGATGGCTGGAAGCATTTGTCTTTGCCTTTGCAATACCACAGAAGCAATGCATGGTCAATGTACAGCAATGACACACCTGTGTGAACAGCCAGGAGACCCCCCCCCCCCATGTTATGTTACATAGTTACATAGTTAGTACGGTCGAAAAAAGACATATGTCCATCACGTTCAACCAGGGAATTAAGGGGTAGGGGTGTGGCGCGATATTGGGGAAGGGATGAGATTTTATATTTCTTCATAAGCATTAATCTTATTTTGTCAATTAGGAACATTCAGCACCCACCCGCTATCAAGGCAGCTGCCTATCATGTCATGCCCTACCTGCACAGGTGTGCTGGCTACTCAAATGATCCAATTAAGGAGGCCATTTAGTCAGCAGCAGCAGAAGTCCTGTGCCTGGACGCTCCAACAGGGGCCAGACACAAGCAGAAGCAGAAGCAGCAGAAGCAGCAGCAGCACCACCTTTTGTTTTTTGGCTGCAGCAGCAGCAAGGCCCACAGGGCTGGCTAGCTGGCTAGCCAGCAAGCAGGTAGCAATGAAAGTAGGAATCTTTCTTTTTAACCCTGTAAGGGGGTGGTGCACTGTACCCGAAGATACTGCCATATCGGGTCAATGCATAGGGCGACGGAAGCAAGCTTCGAAATCGGCCCCCGTTCTCAAAAATCCATTTAATATATGGTCCCCAGATAGGGGACGTATCAGATATTAAACTGATAAGAACAGATACTACACTTGATCTTAGCCAAAAGGCCGAGAAGCGATAACCGTGAAAGGGGCGGGCCCAACAAGGTCCCCTTCATGGGCACTATCACTGCTTGCTGTCAGGGAGGCTGCCAGACAATTTTCCATGCACACTCTGGGCTGGGGGGCAGTCAACCACCAGTACACACAGCAGAACCTAAACCCATACCATTATTGCTAAGCAGCAAGACAGGGGCCCATTGCACTCCCACGGGGCCTTTTTAAATGCAATCCATAACCCGGATTTGCCAGGAACCCTTCTTACTCCTCCTACTTGCATGTGACACTGGGCTTAGGATCTGCATAGGAAACACACACACAAGCACACACCTACCTTTGTTGCCTGCAGATGCCTCCTTGGCTGTCCCCAAACGGTATCAAACCAACACCCACGGGAAGCTGTAAGCATAGAGGACATGCCTGCACCCCATTGGACTTACCTGTGTGGGTTAAATCCGGGTTATTTGACAACCTATGGCGGTGATGGTTCTGCTCAGGCAGAGCAGTGCTGATGCTCCTCATAAAGCTGTCGCTGCTGTGAAGGTTCTAGGTGACATCACAAATCCCTATGGTTACATACACAACAAAGCTGGGTTGTTGTTGTTTACACTCTGCAAGGCCTGTGGAAGTGAGTGACATCATAGCACTGTAGTTCTGAGGGTTCTAGATGGATGCAACAATCTCCTGTTGCTTCTATGAAGGCCATAATAGACGACATCACCAAACAGCTCCATAGTCACATACACAGCAAAGGAGAGATGTTGTTTACACCTAGTGATGTCAGTGGTATTGAGTGACATCACAGCACAGTGCTAAGGCTCCTGGGCCTGGACACAGCAGCGGCTGCAATATCTCAACGGAGAATACGTTTATATATATGTGTGTGTGTGCGCGTATATATATATATATATATATATATATATATATATATATATATATTTCTCCGCCGAAATCACTTTTAAACCCATTTCCACCTTTTTTTCCCTTCTCTTCCTCTTACTTTTTTTTCACGTTTTTTTACGTTTTTCTCCTTTTCGCCTCTTTTCTGGGCGTATTATTCTTCTTTTTCTTCTTTTTTTTCGTCTAATGCATACCCCATCAGTGCAGCAATGCTTATTCAATACCGCCAGCAGATGGAGACACTGGGGGATAATTTTCTAAGGATTTATACTGATTTTTCCTGTCTGAATTTGTCGCACAGAAAGTTGCAGGCCAAATATGTGTGACATTTCTGCGACTTTAGCTTCTAGAGCATTTTTACAACATTATACATAGGTGCTGAATACATAAAAAGCGACTGTTCAGCGACAGACAAGTCGCATCGGCTGAAAGTAGGCCAGAATGTCAGTCCATGTTGGAGCAGGTTTAGATACAGTCTAAAGTATAGATCTCAAAGTCTGTGCACAGAATTTAGCAAGGGCCTCGCACCTTCTGATGCATCAGGTAGGTGCACAATAGCATAGCCTAACCCTCTGTACTTTGGTCTATATTGATGCGGGACATAGACAGCCAGCTGATGACCAATCCATTAGTGCAATGGATGGCTGGAAGCATTTGTCTTTGCCTTTGCAATACCACAGAAGCAATGCATGGTCAATGTACAGCAATGACACACCTGTGTGAACAGCCAGGAGACCCCCCCCCCCCCATGTTATGTTACATAGTTACATAGTTAGTACGGTCGAAAAAAGACATATGTCCATCACGTTCAACCAGGGAATTAAGGGGTAGGGGTGTGGCGCGATATTGGGGAAGGGATGAGATTTTATATTTCTTCATAAGCATTAATCTTATTTTGTCAATTAGGAACATTCAGCACCCACCCGCTATCAAGGCAGCTGCCTATCATGTCATGCCCTACCTGCACAGGTGTGCTGGCTACTCAAATGATCCAATTAAGGAGGCCATTTAGTCAGCAGCAGCAGAAGTCCTGTGCCTGGACGCTCCAACAGGGGCCAGACACAAGCAGAAGCAGAAGCAGCAGAAGCAGCAGCAGCACCACCTTTTGTTTTTTGGCTGCAGCAGCAGCAAGGCCCACAGGGCTGGCTAGCTGGCTAGCCAGCAAGCAGGTAGCAATGAAAGTAGGAATCTTTCTTTTTAACCCTGTAAGGGGGTGGTGCACTGTACCCGAAGATACTGCCATATCGGGTCAATGCATAGGGCGACGGAAGCAAGCTTCGAAATCGGCCCCCGTTCTCAAAAATCCATTTAATATATGGTCCCCAGATAGGGGACGTATCAGATATTAAACTGATAAGAACAGATACTACACTTGATCTTAGCCAAAAGGCCGAGAAGCGATAACCGTGAAAGGGGCGGGCCCAACAAGGTCCCCTTCATGGGCACTATCACTGCTTGCTGTCAGGGAGGCTGCCAGACAATTTTCCATGCACACTCTGGGCTGGGGGGCAGTCAACCACCAGTACACACAGCAGAACCTAAACCCATACCATTATTGCTAAGCAGCAAGACAGGGGCCCATTGCACTCCCACGGGGCCTTTTTAAATGCAATCCATAACCCGGATTTGCCAGGAACCCTTCTTACTCCTCCTACTTGCATGTGACACTGGGCTTAGGATCTGCATAGGAAACACACACACAAGCACACACCTACCTTTGTTGCCTGCAGATGCCTCCTTGGCTGTCCCCAAACGGTATCAAACCAACACCCACGGGAAGCTGTAAGCATAGAGGACATGCCTGCACCCCATTGGACTTACCTGTGTGGGTTAAATCCGGGTTATTTGACAACCTATGGCGGTGATGGTTCTGCTCAGGCAGAGCAGTGCTGATGCTCCTCATAAAGCTGTCGCTGCTGTGAAGGTTCTAGGTGACATCACAAATCCCTATGGTTACATACACAACAAAGCTGGGTTGTTGTTGTTTACACTCTGCAAGGCCTGTGGAAGTGAGTGACATCATAGCACTGTAGTTCTGAGGGTTCTAGATGGATGCAACAATCTCCTGTTGCTTCTATGAAGGCCATAATAGACGACATCACCAAACAGCTCCATAGTCACATACACAGCAAAGGAGAGATGTTGTTTACACCTAGTGATGTCAGTGGTATTGAGTGACATCACAGCACAGTGCTAAGGCTCCTGGGCCTGGACACAGCAGCGGCTGCAATATCTCAACGGAGAATACGTTTATATATATGTGTGTGTGTGCGCGTATATATATATATATATATCATATATATATATATATATATATATATATTTCTCCGCCGAAATCACTTTTAAACCCATTTCCACCTTTTTTTCCCTTCTCTTCCTCTTACTTTTTTTTCACGTTTTTTTACGTTTTTCTCCTTTTCGCCTCTTTTCTGGGCGTATTATTCTTCTTTTTCTTCTTTTTTTTCGTCTAATGCATACCCCATCAGTGCAGCAATGCTTATTCAATACCGCCAGCAGATGGAGACACTGGGGGATAATTTTCTAAGGATTTATACTGATTTTTCCTGTCTGAATTTGTCGCACAGAAAGTTGCAGGCCAAATATGTGTGACATTTCTGCGACTTTAGCTTCTAGAGCATTTTTACAACATTATACATAGGTGCTGAATACATAAAAAGCGACTGTTCAGCGACAGACAAGTCGCATCGGCTGAAAGTAGGCCAGAATGTCAGTCCATGTTGGAGCAGGTTTAGATACAGTCTAAAGTATAGATCTCAAAGTCTGTGCACAGAATTTAGCAAGGGCCTCGCACCTTCTGATGCATCAGGTAGGTGCACAATAGCATAGCCTAACCCTCTGTACTTTGGTCTATATTGATGCGGGACATAGACAGCCAGCTGATGACCAATCCATTAGTGCAATGGATGGCTGGAAGCATTTGTCTTTGCCTTTGCAATACCACAGAAGCAATGCATGGTCAATGTACAGCAATGACACACCTGTGTGAACAGCCAGGAGACCCCCCCCCCCCATGTTATGTTACATAGTTACATAGTTAGTACGGTCGAAAAAAGACATATGTCCATCACGTTCAACCAGGGAATTAAGGGGTAGGGGTGTGGCGCGATATTGGGGAAGGGATGAGATTTTATATTTCTTCATAAGCATTAATCTTATTTTGTCAATTAGGAACATTCAGCACCCACCCGCTATCAAGGCAGCTGCCTATCATGTCATGCCCTACCTGCACAGGTGTGCTGGCTACTCAAATGATCCAATTAAGGAGGCCATTTAGTCAGCAGCAGCAGAAGTCCTGTGCCTGGACGCTCCAACAGGGGCCAGACACAAGCAGAAGCAGAAGCAGCAGAAGCAGCAGCAGCACCACCTTTTGTTTTTTGGCTGCAGCAGCAGCAAGGCCCACAGGGCTGGCTAGCTGGCTAGCCAGCAAGCAGGTAGCAATGAAAGTAGGAATCTTTCTTTTTAACCCTGTAAGGGGGTGGTGCACTGTACCCGAAGATACTGCCATATCGGGTCAATGCATAGGGCGACGGAAGCAAGCTTCGAAATCGGCCCCCGTTCTCAAAAATCCATTTAATATATGGTCCCCAGATAGGGGACGTATCAGATATTAAACTGATAAGAACAGATACTACACTTGATCTTAGCCAAAAGGCCGAGAAGCGATAACCGTGAAAGGGGCGGGCCCAACAAGGTCCCCTTCATGGGCACTATCACTGCTTGCTGTCAGGGAGGCTGCCAGACAATTTTCCATGCACACTCTGGGCTGGGGGGCAGTCAACCACCAGTACACACAGCAGAACCTAAACCCATACCATTATTGCTAAGCAGCAAGACAGGGGCCCATTGCACTCCCACGGGGCCTTTTTAAATGCAATCCATAACCCGGATTTGCCAGGAACCCTTCTTACTCCTCCTACTTGCATGTGACACTGGGCTTAGGATCTGCATAGGAAACACACACACAAGCACACACCTACCTTTGTTGCCTGCAGATGCCTCCTTGGCTGTCCCCAAACGGTATCAAACCAACACCCACGGGAAGCTGTAAGCATAGAGGACATGCCTGCACCCCATTGGACTTACCTGTGTGGGTTAAATCCGGGTTATTTGACAACCTATGGCGGTGATGGTTCTGCTCAGGCAGAGCAGTGCTGATGCTCCTCATAAAGCTGTCGCTGCTGTGAAGGTTCTAGGTGACATCACAAATCCCTATGGTTACATACACAACAAAGCTGGGTTGTTGTTGTTTACACTCTGCAAGGCCTGTGGAAGTGAGTGACATCATAGCACTGTAGTTCTGAGGGTTCTAGATGGATGCAACAATCTCCTGTTGCTTCTATGAAGGCCATAATAGACGACATCACCAAACAGCTCCATAGTCACATACACAGCAAAGGAGAGATGTTGTTTACACCTAGTGATGTCAGTGGTATTGAGTGACATCACAGCACAGTGCTAAGGCTCCTGGGCCTGGACACAGCAGCGGCTGCAATATCTCAACGGAGAATACGTTTATATATATGTGTGTGTGTGCGCGTATATATATATATATATATATATATATATATATATATATATATATATTTCTCCGCCGAAATCACTTTTAAACCCATTTCCACCTTTTTTTCCCTTCTCTTCCTCTTACTTTTTTTTCACGTTTTTTTACGTTTTTCTCCTTTTCGCCTCTTTTCTGGGCGTATTATTCTTCTTTTTCTTCTTTTTTTTCGTCTAATGCATACCCCATCAGTGCAGCAATGCTTATTCAATACCGCCAGCAGATGGAGACACTGGGGGATAATTTTCTAAGGATTTATACTGATTTTTCCTGTCTGAATTTGTCGCACAGAAAGTTGCAGGCCAAATATGTGTGACATTTCTGCGACTTTAGCTTCTAGAGCATTTTTACAACATTATACATAGGTGCTGAATACATAAAAAGCGACTGTTCAGCGACAGACAAGTCGCATCGGCTGAAAGTAGGCCAGAATGTCAGTCCATGTTGGAGCAGGTTTAGATACAGTCTAAAGTATAGATCTCAAAGTCTGTGCACAGAATTTAGCAAGGGCCTCGCACCTTCTGATGCATCAGGTAGGTGCACAATAGCATAGCCTAACCCTCTGTACTTTGGTCTATATTGATGCGGGACATAGACAGCCAGCTGATGACCAATCCATTAGTGCAATGGATGGCTGGAAGCATTTGTCTTTGCCTTTGCAATACCACAGAAGCAATGCATGGTCAATGTACAGCAATGACACACCTGTGTGAACAGCCAGGAGACCCCCCCCCCCCATGTTATGTTACATAGTTACATAGTTAGTACGGTCGAAAAAAGACATATGTCCATCACGTTCAACCAGGGAATTAAGGGGTAGGGGTGTGGCGCGATATTGGGGAAGGGATGAGATTTTATATTTCTTCATAAGCATTAATCTTATTTTGTCAATTAGGAACATTCAGCACCCACCCGCTATCAAGGCAGCTGCCTATCATGTCATGCCCTACCTGCACAGGTGTGCTGGCTACTCAAATGATCCAATTAAGGAGGCCATTTAGTCAGCAGCAGCAGAAGTCCTGTGCCTGGACGCTCCAACAGGGGCCAGACACAAGCAGAAGCAGAAGCAGCAGAAGCAGCAGCAGCACCACCTTTTGTTTTTTGGCTGCAGCAGCAGCAAGGCCCACAGGGCTGGCTAGCTGGCTAGCCAGCAAGCAGGTAGCAATGAAAGTAGGAATCTTTCTTTTTAACCCTGTAAGGGGGTGGTGCACTGTACCCGAAGATACTGCCATATCGGGTCAATGCATAGGGCGACGGAAGCAAGCTTCGAAATCGGCCCCCGTTCTCAAAAATCCATTTAATATATGGTCCCCAGATAGGGGACGTATCAGATATTAAACTGATAAGAACAGATACTACACTTGATCTTAGCCAAAAGGCCGAGAAGCGATAACCGTGAAAGGGGCGGGCCCAACAAGGTCCCCTTCATGGGCACTATCACTGCTTGCTGTCAGGGAGGCTGCCAGACAATTTTCCATGCACACTCTGGGCTGGGGGGCAGTCAACCACCAGTACACACAGCAGAACCTAAACCCATACCATTATTGCTAAGCAGCAAGACAGGGGCCCATTGCACTCCCACGGGGCCTTTTTAAATGCAATCCATAACCCGGATTTGCCAGGAACCCTTCTTACTCCTCCTACTTGCATGTGACACTGGGCTTAGGATCTGCATAGGAAACACACACACAAGCACACACCTACCTTTGTTGCCTGCAGATGCCTCCTTGGCTGTCCCCAAACGGTATCAAACCAACACCCACGGGAAGCTGTAAGCATAGAGGACATGCCTGCACCCCATTGGACTTACCTGTGTGGGTTAAATCCGGGTTATTTGACAACCTATGGCGGTGATGGTTCTGCTCAGGCAGAGCAGTGCTGATGCTCCTCATAAAGCTGTCGCTGCTGTGAAGGTTCTAGGTGACATCACAAATCCCTATGGTTACATACACAACAAAGCTGGGTTGTTGTTGTTTACACTCTGCAAGGCCTGTGGAAGTGAGTGACATCATAGCACTGTAGTTCTGAGGGTTCTAGATGGATGCAACAATCTCCTGTTGCTTCTATGAAGGCCATAATAGACGACATCACCAAACAGCTCCATAGTCACATACACAGCAAAGGAGAGATGTTGTTTACACCTAGTGATGTCAGTGGTATTGAGTGACATCACAGCACAGTGCTAAGGCTCCTGGGCCTGGACACAGCAGCGGCTGCAATATCTCAACGGAGAATACGTTTATATATATGTGTGTGTGTGCGCGTATATATATATATATATATATATATATATATATATATATATATATATATTTCTCCGCCGAAATCACTTTTAAACCCATTTCCACCTTTTTTTCCCTTCTCTTCCTCTTACTTTTTTTTCACGTTTTTTTACGTTTTTCTCCTTTTCGCCTCTTTTCTGGGCGTATTATTCTTCTTTTTCTTCTTTTTTTTCGTCTAATGCATACCCCATCAGTGCAGCAATGCTTATTCAATACCGCCAGCAGATGGAGACACTGGGGGATAATTTTCTAAGGATTTATACTGATTTTTCCTGTCTGAATTTGTCGCACAGAAAGTTGCAGGCCAAATATGTGTGACATTTCTGCGACTTTAGCTTCTAGAGCATTTTTACAACATTATACATAGGTGCTGAATACATAAAAAGCGACTGTTCAGCGACAGACAAGTCGCATCGGCTGAAAGTAGGCCAGAATGTCAGTCCATGTTGGAGCAGGTTTAGATACAGTCTAAAGTATAGATCTCAAAGTCTGTGCACAGAATTTAGCAAGGGCCTCGCACCTTCTGATGCATCAGGTAGGTGCACAATAGCATAGCCTAACCCTCTGTACTTTGGTCTATATTGATGCGGGACATAGACAGCCAGCTGATGACCAATCCATTAGTGCAATGGATGGCTGGAAGCATTTGTCTTTGCCTTTGCAATACCACAGAAGCAATGCATGGTCAATGTACAGCAATGACACACCTGTGTGAACAGCCAGGAGACCCCCCCCCCCCCATGTTATGTTACATAGTTACATAGTTAGTACGGTCGAAAAAAGACATATGTCCATCACGTTCAACCAGGGAATTAAGGGGTAGGGGTGTGGCGCGATATTGGGGAAGGGATGAGATTTTATATTTCTTCATAAGCATTAATCTTATTTTGTCAATTAGGAACATTCAGCACCCACCCGCTATCAAGGCAGCTGCCTATCATGTCATGCCCTACCTGCACAGGTGTGCTGGCTACTCAAATGATCCAATTAAGGAGGCCATTTAGTCAGCAGCAGCAGAAGTCCTGTGCCTGGACGCTCCAACAGGGGCCAGACACAAGCAGAAGCAGAAGCAGCAGAAGCAGCAGCAGCACCACCTTTTGTTTTTTGGCTGCAGCAGCAGCAAGGCCCACAGGGCTGGCTAGCTGGCTAGCCAGCAAGCAGGTAGCAATGAAAGTAGGAATCTTTCTTTTTAACCCTGTAAGGGGGTGGTGCACTGTACCCGAAGATACTGCCATATCGGGTCAATGCATAGGGCGACGGAAGCAAGCTTCGAAATCGGCCCCCGTTCTCAAAAATCCATTTAATATATGGTCCCCAGATAGGGGACGTATCAGATATTAAACTGATAAGAACAGATACTACACTTGATCTTAGCCAAAAGGCCGAGAAGCGATAACCGTGAAAGGGGCGGGCCCAACAAGGTCCCCTTCATGGGCACTATCACTGCTTGCTGTCAGGGAGGCTGCCAGACAATTTTCCATGCACACTCTGGGCTGGGGGGCAGTCAACCACCAGTACACACAGCAGAACCTAAACCCATACCATTATTGCTAAGCAGCAAGACAGGGGCCCATTGCACTCCCACGGGGCCTTTTTAAATGCAATCCATAACCCGGATTTGCCAGGAACCCTTCTTACTCCTCCTACTTGCATGTGACACTGGGCTTAGGATCTGCATAGGAAACACACACACAAGCACACACCTACCTTTGTTGCCTGCAGATGCCTCCTTGGCTGTCCCCAAACGGTATCAAACCAACACCCACGGGAAGCTGTAAGCATAGAGGACATGCCTGCACCCCATTGGACTTACCTGTGTGGGTTAAATCCGGGTTATTTGACAACCTATGGCGGTGATGGTTCTGCTCAGGCAGAGCAGTGCTGATGCTCCTCATAAAGCTGTCGCTGCTGTGAAGGTTCTAGGTGACATCACAAATCCCTATGGTTACATACACAACAAAGCTGGGTTGTTGTTGTTTACACTCTGCAAGGCCTGTGGAAGTGAGTGACATCATAGCACTGTAGTTCTGAGGGTTCTAGATGGATGCAACAATCTCCTGTTGCTTCTATGAAGGCCATAATAGACGACATCACCAAACAGCTCCATAGTCACATACACAGCAAAGGAGAGATGTTGTTTACACCTAGTGATGTCAGTGGTATTGAGTGACATCACAGCACAGTGCTAAGGCTCCTGGGCCTGGACACAGCAGCGGCTGCAATATCTCAACGGAGAATACGTTTATATATATGTGTGTGTGTGCGCGTATATATATATATATATATATATATATATATATATATATATATATATTTCTCCGCCGAAATCACTTTTAAACCCATTTCCACCTTTTTTTCCCTTCTCTTCCTCTTACTTTTTTTTCACGTTTTTTTACGTTTTTCTCCTTTTCGCCTCTTTTCTGGGCGTATTATTCTTCTTTTTCTTCTTTTTTTTCGTCTAATGCATACCCCATCAGTGCAGCAATGCTTATTCAATACCGCCAGCAGATGGAGACACTGGGGGATAATTTTCTAAGGATTTATACTGATTTTTCCTGTCTGAATTTGTCGCACAGAAAGTTGCAGGCCAAATATGTGTGACATTTCTGCGACTTTAGCTTCTAGAGCATTTTTACAACATTATACATAGGTGCTGAATACATAAAAAGCGACTGTTCAGCGACAGACAAGTCGCATCGGCTGAAAGTAGGCCAGAATGTCAGTCCATGTTGGAGCAGGTTTAGATACAGTCTAAAGTATAGATCTCAAAGTCTGTGCACAGAATTTAGCAAGGGCCTCGCACCTTCTGATGCATCAGGTAGGTGCACAATAGCATAGCCTAACCCTCTGTACTTTGGTCTATATTGATGCGGGACATAGACAGCCAGCTGATGACCAATCCATTAGTGCAATGGATGGCTGGAAGCATTTGTCTTTGCCTTTGCAATACCACAGAAGCAATGCATGGTCAATGTACAGCAATGACACACCTGTGTGAACAGCCAGGAGACCCCCCCCCCCCCATGTTATGTTACATAGTTACATAGTTAGTACGGTCGAAAAAAGACATATGTCCATCACGTTCAACCAGGGAATTAAGGGGTAGGGGTGTGGCGCGATATTGGGGAAGGGATGAGATTTTATATTTCTTCATAAGCATTAATCTTATTTTGTCAATTAGGAACATTCAGCACCCACCCGCTATCAAGGCAGCTGCCTATCATGTCATGCCCTACCTGCACAGGTGTGCTGGCTACTCAAATGATCCAATTAAGGAGGCCATTTAGTCAGCAGCAGCAGAAGTCCTGTGCCTGGACGCTCCAACAGGGGCCAGACACAAGCAGAAGCAGAAGCAGCAGAAGCAGCAGCAGCACCACCTTTTGTTTTTTGGCTGCAGCAGCAGCAAGGCCCACAGGGCTGGCTAGCTGGCTAGCCAGCAAGCAGGTAGCAATGAAAGTAGGAATCTTTCTTTTTAACCCTGTAAGGGGGTGGTGCACTGTACCCGAAGATACTGCCATATCGGGTCAATGCATAGGGCGACGGAAGCAAGCTTCGAAATCGGCCCCCGTTCTCAAAAATCCATTTAATATATGGTCCCCAGATAGGGGACGTATCAGATATTAAACTGATAAGAACAGATACTACACTTGATCTTAGCCAAAAGGCCGAGAAGCGATAACCGTGAAAGGGGCGGGCCCAACAAGGTCCCCTTCATGGGCACTATCACTGCTTGCTGTCAGGGAGGCTGCCAGACAATTTTCCATGCACACTCTGGGCTGGGGGGCAGTCAACCACCAGTACACACAGCAGAACCTAAACCCATACCATTATTGCTAAGCAGCAAGACAGGGGCCCATTGCACTCCCACGGGGCCTTTTTAAATGCAATCCATAACCCGGATTTGCCAGGAACCCTTCTTACTCCTCCTACTTGCATGTGACACTGGGCTTAGGATCTGCATAGGAAACACACACACAAGCACACACCTACCTTTGTTGCCTGCAGATGCCTCCTTGGCTGTCCCCAAACGGTATCAAACCAACACCCACGGGAAGCTGTAAGCATAGAGGACATGCCTGCACCCCATTGGACTTACCTGTGTGGGTTAAATCCGGGTTATTTGACAACCTATGGCGGTGATGGTTCTGCTCAGGCAGAGCAGTGCTGATGCTCCTCATAAAGCTGTCGCTGCTGTGAAGGTTCTAGGTGACATCACAAATCCCTATGGTTACATACACAACAAAGCTGGGTTGTTGTTGTTTACACTCTGCAAGGCCTGTGGAAGTGAGTGACATCATAGCACTGTAGTTCTGAGGGTTCTAGATGGATGCAACAATCTCCTGTTGCTTCTATGAAGGCCATAATAGACGACATCACCAAACAGCTCCATAGTCACATACACAGCAAAGGAGAGATGTTGTTTACACCTAGTGATGTCAGTGGTATTGAGTGACATCACAGCACAGTGCTAAGGCTCCTGGGCCTGGACACAGCAGCGGCTGCAATATCTCAACGGAGAATACGTTTATATATATGTGTGTGTGTGCGCGTATATATATATATATATATATATATATATATATATATATATATATATTTCTCCGCCGAAATCACTTTTAAACCCATTTCCACCTTTTTTTCCCTTCTCTTCCTCTTACTTTTTTTTCACGTTTTTTTACGTTTTTCTCCTTTTCGCCTCTTTTCTGGGCGTATTATTCTTCTTTTTCTTCTTTTTTTTCGTCTAATGCATACCCCATCAGTGCAGCAATGCTTATTCAATACCGCCAGCAGATGGAGACACTGGGGGATAATTTTCTAAGGATTTATACTGATTTTTCCTGTCTGAATTTGTCGCACAGAAAGTTGCAGGCCAAATATGTGTGACATTTCTGCGACTTTAGCTTCTAGAGCATTTTTACAACATTATACATAGGTGCTGAATACATAAAAAGCGACTGTTCAGCGACAGACAAGTCGCATCGGCTGAAAGTAGGCCAGAATGTCAGTCCATGTTGGAGCAGGTTTAGATACAGTCTAAAGTATAGATCTCAAAGTCTGTGCACAGAATTTAGCAAGGGCCTCGCACCTTCTGATGCATCAGGTAGGTGCACAATAGCATAGCCTAACCCTCTGTACTTTGGTCTATATTGATGCGGGACATAGACAGCCAGCTGATGACCAATCCATTAGTGCAATGGATGGCTGGAAGCATTTGTCTTTGCCTTTGCAATACCACAGAAGCAATGCATGGTCAATGTACAGCAATGACACACCTGTGTGAACAGCCAGGAGACCCCCCCCCCCCATGTTATGTTACATAGTTACATAGTTAGTACGGTCGAAAAAAGACATATGTCCATCACGTTCAACCAGGGAATTAAGGGGTAGGGGTGTGGCGCGATATTGGGGAAGGGATGAGATTTTATATTTCTTCATAAGCATTAATCTTATTTTGTCAATTAGGAACATTCAGCACCCACCCGCTATCAAGGCAGCTGCCTATCATGTCATGCCCTACCTGCACAGGTGTGCTGGCTACTCAAATGATCCAATTAAGGAGGCCATTTAGTCAGCAGCAGCAGAAGTCCTGTGCCTGGACGCTCCAACAGGGGCCAGACACAAGCAGAAGCAGAAGCAGCAGAAGCAGCAGCAGCACCACCTTTTGTTTTTTGGCTGCAGCAGCAGCAAGGCCCACAGGGCTGGCTAGCTGGCTAGCCAGCAAGCAGGTAGCAATGAAAGTAGGAATCTTTCTTTTTAACCCTGTAAGGGGGTGGTGCACTGTACCCGAAGATACTGCCATATCGGGTCAATGCATAGGGCGACGGAAGCAAGCTTCGAAATCGGCCCCCGTTCTCAAAAATCCATTTAATATATGGTCCCCAGATAGGGGACGTATCAGATATTAAACTGATAAGAACAGATACTACACTTGATCTTAGCCAAAAGGCCGAGAAGCGATAACCGTGAAAGGGGCGGGCCCAACAAGGTCCCCTTCATGGGCACTATCACTGCTTGCTGTCAGGGAGGCTGCCAGACAATTTTCCATGCACACTCTGGGCTGGGGGGCAGTCAACCACCAGTACACACAGCAGAACCTAAACCCATACCATTATTGCTAAGCAGCAAGACAGGGGCCCATTGCACTCCCACGGGGCCTTTTTAAATGCAATCCATAACCCGGATTTGCCAGGAACCCTTCTTACTCCTCCTACTTGCATGTGACACTGGGCTTAGGATCTGCATAGGAAACACACACACAAGCACACACCTACCTTTGTTGCCTGCAGATGCCTCCTTGGCTGTCCCCAAACGGTATCAAACCAACACCCACGGGAAGCTGTAAGCATAGAGGACATGCCTGCACCCCATTGGACTTACCTGTGTGGGTTAAATCCGGGTTATTTGACAACCTATGGCGGTGATGGTTCTGCTCAGGCAGAGCAGTGCTGATGCTCCTCATAAAGCTGTCGCTGCTGTGAAGGTTCTAGGTGACATCACAAATCCCTATGGTTACATACACAACAAAGCTGGGTTGTTGTTGTTTACACTCTGCAAGGCCTGTGGAAGTGAGTGACATCATAGCACTGTAGTTCTGAGGGTTCTAGATGGATGCAACAATCTCCTGTTGCTTCTATGAAGGCCATAATAGACGACATCACCAAACAGCTCCATAGTCACATACACAGCAAAGGAGAGATGTTGTTTACACCTAGTGATGTCAGTGGTATTGAGTGACATCACAGCACAGTGCTAAGGCTCCTGGGCCTGGACACAGCAGCGGCTGCAATATCTCAACGGAGAATACGTTTATATATATGTGTGTGTGTGCGCGTATATATATATATATATATATATATATATATATATATATATATATTTCTCCGCCGAAATCACTTTTAAACCCATTTCCACCTTTTTTTCCCTTCTCTTCCTCTTACTTTTTTTTCACGTTTTTTTACGTTTTTCTCCTTTTCGCCTCTTTTCTGGGCGTATTATTCTTCTTTTTCTTCTTTTTTTTCGTCTAATGCATACCCCATCAGTGCAGCAATGCTTATTCAATACCGCCAGCAGATGGAGACACTGGGGGATAATTTTCTAAGGATTTATACTGATTTTTCCTGTCTGAATTTGTCGCACAGAAAGTTGCAGGCCAAATATGTGTGACATTTCTGCGACTTTAGCTTCTAGAGCATTTTTACAACATTATACATAGGTGCTGAATACATAAAAAGCGACTGTTCAGCGACAGACAAGTCGCATCGGCTGAAAGTAGGCCAGAATGTCAGTCCATGTTGGAGCAAGGTTTAGATACAGTCTAAAGTATAGATCTCAAAGTCTGTGCACAGAATTTAGCAAGGGCCTCGCACCTTCTGATGCATCAGGTAGGTGCACAATAGCATAGCCTAACCCTCTGTACTTTGGTCTATATTGATGCGGGACATAGACAGCCAGCTGATGACCAATCCATTAGTGCAATGGATGGCTGGAAGCATTTGTCTTTGCCTTTGCAATACCACAGAAGCAATGCATGGTCAATGTACAGCAATGACACACCTGTGTGAACAGCCAGGAGACCCCCCCCCCCCCATGTTATGTTACATAGTTACATAGTTAGTACGGTCGAAAAAAGACATATGTCCATCACGTTCAACCAGGGAATTAAGGGGTAGGGGTGTGGCGCGATATTGGGGAAGGGATGAGATTTTATATTTCTTCATAAGCATTAATCTTATTTTGTCAATTAGGAACATTCAGCACCCACCCGCTATCAAGGCAGCTGCCTATCATGTCATGCCCTACCTGCACAGGTGTGCTGGCTACTCAAATGATCCAATTAAGGAGGCCATTTAGTCAGCAGCAGCAGAAGTCCTGTGCCTGGACGCTCCAACAGGGGCCAGACACAAGCAGAAGCAGAAGCAGCAGAAGCAGCAGCAGCACCACCTTTTGTTTTTTGGCTGCAGCAGCAGCAAGGCCCACAGG
>NW_026607942.1:87500-100336 GCF_029499605.1 Hyla sarda | reverse complement strand
CCCCAGTGCCCGCTGACATGGCTGTTCCTTATTCCAGGTCAGCTTCCTGCGCTGAAGACCCCCGATGCCGGCGTCGTGTTCCAGACCAGTAACATTATTACCCATCTCAGGAAGCAGGTGAGTGAGTGGAGAGGGGTCCTCCTGCCCCCTGTGGTGTCACCCCCTGTGCGGTGCCGGACCCCTCTCCATGCCTATTTCAGCTACACCAGGGTCACCGGTGTATATATCAGGGGGTGATGGGGTCACCAGTGTATATATCAGGGGGTGATGGGGTCACCAGTGTATATATCGGGGTGATGGGTACACCAGGGTCACCAGTGTATATATCAGGGGGTGATGGGTACACCAGGGTCACCAGTGTATATATATATCAGGGGGTGATGGGTACACCAGGGTCACCAGTGTATATATATCAGGGGGTGATGGGTACACCAGGGTCACCAGTGTATATATCAGGGAGTGATGGGTACACCAGGGTCACCAGTCTATATATCAGGGGGTGATGGGGTCACCAGTGTATATATCAGGGGGTGATGGATACACCAGGGTCACCAGTCTATATATCAGGGGGTGATGGGGTCACCAGTGTATATATCAGGGGGTGATGGGGTCACCAGTGTATATATCAGGGGGTGATGGGTACACCAGGGTCACCAGTGTATATATATCAGGGGGTGATGGGTACACCAGGGTCACCAGTGTATATATCAGGGGGTGATGGGTACACCAGGGTCACCAGTCTATATATCAGGGGGTGATGGGTACACCAGGGTCACCAGTGTATATATCAGGGGGTGATGGGTACACCAGGGTCACCAGTGTATATATATCAGGGGGTGATGGGTACACCAGGGTCACCAGTATATATATCAGGGGGTGATGGGGTCACCAGTGTATATATCAGGGGGTGATGGGTACACCAGGGTCACCAGTGTATATATCAGGGGGTGATGGGGTCACCAGTGTATATATCAGGGGGTGTTGGGGTCACTAGGGGGTGTTGGGGTCACCAGTGTAGATATCAGGGGGTGTTGGGGTCACCAGTGTAGATATCAGGGGGTGTTGGGGTCACCAGTGTAGATATCAGGGGGTGTTGGGGTCACCAGTGTAGATATCAGGGGGTGATGGGGTCACCAGTGTATATATCAGGGGGTGTTGGGGTCACCAGTGTGTATATCAGGGGGTGTTGGGTACACCAGGGTCACCAGTCTATATATCAGGGGGTGATGGGGTCACCAGTGTATATATCAGGGGGTGATGGGTACACCAGGGTCACCAGCCTATATATCAGGGGGTGATGGGGTCACCAGTGTATATATCAGGGGGTGATGGATACACCAGGGTCACCAGTCTATATATCAGGGGGTGATGGGGTCACCAGTGTATATATCAGGGGGTGATGGGGTCACCAGTGTATATATCAGGGGGTGATGGGTACACCAGGGTCACCAGTGTATATATCAGGGAGTGATGGGTACACCAGGGTCACCAGTCTATATATCAGGGGGTGATGGGGTCACCAGTGTATATATCAGGGGGTGATGGATACACCAGGGTCACCAGTCTATATATCAGGGGGTGATGGGGTCACCAGTGTATATATCAGGGGGTGATGGGGTCACCAGTGTATATATCAGGGGGTGATGGGTACACCAGGGTCACCAGTGTATATATATCAGGGGGTGATGGGTACACCAGGGTCACCAGTGTATATATCAGGGGGTGATGGGTACACCAGGGTCACCAGTCTATATATCAGGGGGTGATGGGTACACCAGGGTCACCAGTGTATATATCAGGGGGTGATGGGTACACCAGGGTCACCAGTGTATATATATCAGGGGGTGATGGGTACACCAGGGTCACCAGTATATATATCAGGGGGTGATGGGGTCACCAGTGTATATATCAGGGGGTGATGGGTACACCAGGGTCACCAGTGTATATATATCAGGGGGTGATGGGTACACCAGGGTCACCAGTATATATATCAGGGGGTGATGGGGTCACCAGTGTATATATCAGGGGGTGTTGGGGTCACTAGGGGGTGTTGGGGTCACCAGTGTAGATATCAGGGGGTGTTGGGGTCACCAGTGTAGATATCAGGGGGTGTTGGGGTCACCAGTGTAGATATCAGGGGGTGTTGGGGTCACCAGTGTAGATATCAGGGGGTGATGGGGTCACCAGTGTATATATCAGGGGGTGTTGGGGTCACTAGGGGGTGTTGGGGTCACCAGTGTGTATATCAGGGGGTGTTGGGGTCACCAGTGTGTATATCAGGGGGTGTTGGGGTCACCAGTGTGTATATCAGGGGGTGTTGGGGTCACCAGTGTGTATATCAGGGGGTGTTGGGGTCACCAGTGTGTATATCAGGGGGTGTTGGGGTCATCAGTGTATATATCAGGGGGTGTTGGGGTCACCGGGGTAGATATCAGGGGGTGTTGGGGTCACCGGGGTAGATATCAGGGGGTGTTGGGGTCACCGGGGTAGATATCAGGGGGTGTTGGGGTCACCGGGGTAGATATCAGGGGGTGTTGGGGTCACCGGGGTAGATATCAGGGGGTGTTGGGGTCACCGGGGTAGATATCAGGGGGTGCTGGGGTCACCGGGGTAGATATCAGGGGGTGCTGGGGTCACCGGGGTAGATATCAGGGGGTGCTGGGGTCACCGGGGTAGATATCAGGGGGTGCTGGGGTCACCGGGGTAGATATCAGGGGGTGCTGGGGTCACCGGGGTAGATATCAGGGGGTGCTGGGGTCACCGGGGTAGATATCAGGGGGTGCTGGGGTCACCGGGGTAGATATCAGGGGGTGTTGGGGTCACCGGGGTAGATATCAGGGGGTGTTGGGGTCACCGGTGTGTATATCAGGGGGTGTTGGGGTCACCGGTGTGTATATCAGGGGGTGTTGGGGTCACCGGTGTGTATATCAGGGGGTGTTGGGGTCACCGGTGTGTATATCAGGGGGTGTTGGGGTCACCGGTGTGTATATCAGGGGGTGTTGGGGTCACCGGTGTGTATATCAGGGGGTGTTGGGGTCACCGGTGTGTATATCAGGGGGTGTTGGGGTCACCGGTGTGTATATCAGGGGGTGCTGGGGTCACCGGGGTAACACTTGTGTCTTTTCTCCAGAAATATAATGCAGATTATGACCTCTCTGCCACCCAAGGAGCCGACACCCTCGCCTTCATCTCTCTGCTGGAGGAGAAACTGCTGCCGGCCCTGGTGAGTATCCTGTATATTATATGGGGGAGGATACTGTGTATTATATGGGGGAGGATACTGTGTATTATATCGGGGAGGATACTGTGTATTATATGGGGGAGGATACTGTGTATTATATCGGGGAGGATACTGTGTATTATATGGGGGAGGGATACTGTGTATTATATGGGGGAGGATACTGTGTATTATATGGGGGAGGGATACTGTGTATTATATGGGGGAGGGATACTGTGTATTATATGGGGGAGGGATACTGTGTATTATATAGGGGGAGGATACTGTGTATTATATGGTGAAGGGATACTGTGTATTATATGGGGGAGGATACTGTGTATTATATAGGGGAGGGATACTGTGTAATATAGGGGAGGGATACTGTGTATTATATGGTTGAGGATACTGTGTATTATATGGGGGAGGATACTGTGTATTATATGGGGGAGGATACTGTGTATTATATGGGGGAGGATACTGTGTATTATATGGGGGAGGATACTGTGTATTATATGGGGGAGGATACTGTGTATTATATGGGGGAGGATACTGTGTATTATATAGGGGAGGATACTGTGTATTATATGGGGGAGGATACTGTGTATTATATGGGGGAGGGATACTGTGTATTATATAGGGGAGGATACTGTGTATTATATAGGGGAGGATACTGTGTATTATATATGGGGGAGGATACTGTGTATTATATATGGGGGAGGATACTGTGTATTATATGGGGGAGGATACTGTGTATTATATGGGGGAGGGATACTGTGTATTATATGGGGGAGGGATACTGTGTATTATATGGGGGAGGATACTGTGTATTATATAGGGGGAGGATACTGTGTATTATATAGGGGGAGGATACTGTGTATTATATGGGGGAGGGATACTGTGTATTATATGGGGGAGGGATACTGTATATTATATGGGGGAGGATACTGTGTATTATATAGGGGGAGGATACTGTGTATTATATGGTGAAGGGATACTGTGTATTATATGGGGGAGGATACTGTGTATTATATAGGGGAGGGATACTGTGTAATATAGGGGAGGGATACTGTGTATTATATGGTTGAGGATACTGTGTATTATATGGGGGGAGGATACTGTGTATTATATGGGGGAGGATACTGTGTATTATATGGGGGAGGATACTGTGTATTATATGGGGGAGGATACTGTGTATTATATGGGGGAGGATACTGTGTATTATATGGGGGAGGATACTGTGTATTATATAGGGGAGGATACTGTGTATTATATGGGGGAGGATACTGTGTATTATATGGGGGAGGGATACTGTGTATTATATAGGGGAGGATACTGTGTATTATATAGGGGAGGATACTGTGTATTATATATGGGGGAGGATACTGTGTATTATATATGGGGGAGGATACTGTGTATTATATGGGGGAGGATACTGTGTATTATATGGGGGAGGGATACTGTGTATTATATGGGGGAGGGATACTGTGTATTATATGGGGGAGGATACTGTGTATTATATAGGGGGAGGATACTGTGTATTATATAGGGGGAGGATACTGTGTATTATATGGGGGAGGGATACTGTGTATTATATGGGGGAGGGATACTGTATATTATATGGGGGAGGATACTGTGTATTATATAGGGGGAGGATACTGTGTATTATATGGGGGAGGGATACTGTGTATTATATGGGGGAGGGATACTGTGTATTATATGGGGGAGGATACTGTGTATTATATAGGGGAGGATACTGTGTATTATATAGGGGAGGATACTGTGTATTATATGGGGGAGGATACTGTGTATTATATAGGGGGAGGATACTGTATATTATATGGGGGAGGATACTGTGTATTATATAGGGGGAGGATACTGTATATTATATGGGGGAGGATACTGTGTATTATATAGGGGAGGATACTGTGTAGTATATAGGGGAGGATACTGTGTATTATATAGGGGAGGATACTGTATAGTATATACAGGGATGTGGAATTTCTATCGCCCGACGCCCCGGACTAGCAGTTTTAAAGGGGTAGTCCAGTGGTGAAAAACGTATCCCCTATCCTAAGGATAGGGGATAAGTTGCAGATCGCGGGGGGGTCCGACCGCTGGGGCCCCCTGCGATCTCCTGTACGGAGCCCCGACAGCCCGCGGGAACTCTATGGCAGAGCCGAAGCGCTGCCTTCGGCAATCTCCGCTCTGCCATAGAGATGTATTGAGGGGCGTGTCGGCCGCCACTTCGTGCGGAGGTCGGCACGCCCCCTTCCCGCGGGCTGTCGGGGCTCCGTACAGGAGATCGCAGGGGGCCCCAGCGGTCGGACCCCCCGCGATCTGCAACTTATCCCCTATCCTTAGGATAGGGGATAAGTTGCTCACCACTGAGTCACCACTGGACTACTCCTTTAAGCGCCGGGCAGGTGAATTTGTCCGGCCCTTATCCCGGCTTCGGGCAAGCAGGGCCGGACCTGACAAGTGCGGCGGATCTGCAGTCTGTATGGAGCGGGCAGGAGTCGGGAGCCGCTCCATACAGACTGCAGATCCGAAGCAGAGCAGGGGAGATGAGAAGCTGTGTATGTCTCTCTCTCCCCTGCTCTGCAGACGTGCGGGGGGAGATGAGGGGGCGTGGCTTCTTGCTCTGCAGACGTGCGGGGGGACATGAGGGGGCGTGGCTTCATACTCTGCAGACGTGCGGGGGGACATGAGGGGGCGTGGCTTCTTGCTCCCCGTGCAGACCTGCGTCCTCTGCCTTCACTCCCCCCAGCTGTAGCTTCGGAGAGCTGAGGGGAGGAGACGCGTCTGCACGGGGAGATACATGCGGCGCTCTGCAGTATGTATGGAGCGGGCTCGGGATTCCTGCCCGCTCCATACTCTGCGGCCCCCGGCTGTTCTCAGTAGCCGGGGGCCGCCGCTACTAATAGCCAGCATGAGGCGATCGCCGCGGCTGGCTATTAACCCTTTAGATCGCCGCTGTCAAAGCTGACAGCGGCGTCTAAAGCCTGGGTTCTCAACCTGGGGTACGCGAAAACGCTGACAAATACCGGCCATGCATTGACCAGTATTTGTCAGCGCATCGCCGCGGCAGCTCACTGTACAGTAGCGCGGCCAGAGATGCGGCCAGAGATGCGGCCGGGGCTACTGTAAGCTGCGTGGTTGCCAGGGAGACGTGTGGCCTCCCCTGACGTTGCGCGGAGTTGCCGCACAGCGCAGGGGGACGACATACGTCAGTGCGGCCCTGTGGAACATCCCGTGAAGCAGCAGCCAACGGGACCACAGGACGCCAGGTAAACAACTGTATGGTACAGGGGGGGGGGGGGGGACTGTATGGGACGGAGCACAAGGCATTAAGATGGAGGGGGAGAGGGATAATGGCGGAGGGAGGGGAGTAATAAAGCACAAGGCATTGAAATTTTATGTCTTGTGCTTTATTACTCCCCTCTCCCCTTCCATCTTAATCCCCTTGCACCAGTCCCCCCTTCCTCTGATCCCCCTTTTGCCATATCCGATAATAATGGCACAAGGGGAATAATATGGAGGGGGGAAAATGACAAAAGGGGATCAGAGGGAGGGGGGAATTATCAAACCCCCCCCCCCCTCCATATTAATCCCCCTGTATCATTATTCCCCCTCCTCCATCTTAATCCCCTTGTTCCATATTGGATAATAATGGCACAAGGGGATAAAGATGGAGGGGGAATAATGGTAAAAGGGAATCAGAGGGAGGTGGGAATTGTGGGACAGGGGGAGTAAGACTGAGGGGGAATAATAGCATAAGGGGATTAAGATGGAGATGGGATGCATTAGTATAAAGGTAAGAACACGCCTTTTGTCTGCGGGTACCCCTTGCTCGCAAGTTCCGTGTGAGGGGGTACCCGTGGACATACTTTCAGGCCTTGGGGGGTACGGTCACCGAAAAGGTTGAGAACCACTGGTCTAAAGGGACATGTGAATGCTCCCTGGTGGGCTAGGGGGGTGGATCACCCCTCCCCCCCCACAGCGCGATTGCAGGGGGGCGATCCACTATGGAGGTAGCCGGAGGACTTACCTCTGCTTCCTCCTGTCCAGCTCTGTCATTGATAGATCCTGGCTGGACCAGACTATATCAATGGATCACAGAGCTCACAGATCAATGGAGTTCAATAGAATCTATTCATCTGTCTGAGGAATCTAATGATTCCTCATAAGTCTAATAAAGTGGAAAAGAAAAAAAAAAAGTTTCAATAAAAGTTTGAAAGACACCCAGTGGTCTTCAAACGGTGCCCCTCCAGATGTTACAAAACTACAATTCCCAGCATGCCAGGACAGCCGTTGGCTGTCTGGGCATGCTGGGAGTTGTAGTTTTGCAACATCTGGAGGGCCACAGTTTGAAGACCGCTGCATTAACCCCTTCCATGTTAAAAGTTCAAATCACCCCCTTTTCCTATATAAAAACATGCAAACATAATAAAAATAAACATATTTGGTATCGCTTCATGCGGAATTGTACAACCTATGAAAATATAACATTATGTATCCCGTACGGTAAATGTAATAAAAATACCAAACCACAGATTTGCTATTTTTATAATATCCCAGAAAAAAAAGTTAAAAAGCGATTAAAAAGTCAGATCAATACCAAGATGGTACCGATACAAAAAACAGATTATGGCGCAAAAAATGAGCCCTCATACAGCCTGGTATGCGGAAAAAAAATAAAGCTACAGGGGTTAAAAAATGGCAATTAAAAAAATTAGAAAAAGTTCAGAATTAGTAAAACATGACGTAAACGATACAAATCTGGTATTACTGTAATCAGGCGCCTAAAGTATAAAACTAACATGTTATCTGACCACAAGGTAAATGGCGCAGAAAAGAAAAAACACCAAATCTGCAAAATTATCTTTCACTATTTCAATTTCACTTCCCTAAATATATATATATTTTTTGGTTCAGAGAATATGTTATTGAAAAATTGGTGTCATTCTAGTAGGTAGATATCATTATAGTAGGTAGATATCATTATAGTAGGTAGGAATCATTATAGTAGGTAGGAATCATTATAGTAGGTAGTTATCATTATAGTAGGTAGTTATCATTATAGTAGGTAGATATCATTATAGTAGGTAGATATCATTATAGTAGGTAGATATCATTATAGTAGGTAGATATCATTATAGTAGGTAGATATCATTATAGTAGGTAGATATCATAGTAGGTAGATCTCATTATAGTAGGTAGATATCATTATAGTAGGTAGTTATCATTATAGTAGGTAGATATCATTATAGTAGGTAGGTATTATAGTAGGTAGATATCATTATAGTAGGTAGTTATGGCTATTATAGGGCGAGGAGGAAAAAATCAGAGCGTAAAAGCGAAAATTGGCCGGACAAGTAGATCGTCAGGAGGGACAAGTAGATTTTGCTCCATTTTAGTCCCGTGTACAAGTAGTTTTTTATAAAATTTCCACACCCCTGATATATAGTGTGAGGGGGGAGGGGAGGAGACTGTATTATATAGTGTGAGGGGGAGGATACTGTGTATTATATGGGGGAGGATACTGTGTATTATATAGGGGGAGGGATACTGTGTATTAAATAGGGGGAGGGATACTGTGTATTATATAGGGGAGGGATACTGTGTATTATATAGGGGGAGGGATACTGTGTATTTTATAGGGGAGGATACTGTGTATTATATGGGGGAGGATACTGTATATTATATAGGGGGAGGGATACTGTGTATTATATAGGGGGAGGGATACTGTGTATTATATAGGGGGAGGGATACTGTATAGTATATGGGGGAGGGATACTGTGTATTATACGGGGGAGGGATACTGTGTATTATACGGGGGAGGGATACTGTGTATTATACGGGGGAGGGATACTGTGTATTATACGGGCGAGGGATACTGTATAGTATATGGGGGAGGGATACTGTGTATTATACGGGGGAGGGATACGGTGTATTATACGGGGGAGGGATACTGTATAGTATATGGGGGAGGGATACTGTATAGTATACAGGGGTGTGGAAATTTTATAAAAAACTACTTGTACACGGGACTAAAATGGAGCAAAATCTACTTGTCCCTCCTGACGATCTACTTGTCCGGCCAATTTTCGCTTTTACGCACTCATTTTTTCTTCCTCACCCTATAATAGCCATAAATACCTACTATAATGATAACTACCTACTATAATGATATCTACCTACTATGATACCTACCTACTATAATGATAAATACCTACTATAATGATAACTACCTACTATAATGAGATCTACCTACTATAATGAGATCTACCTACTATAATGAGATCTACCTACTATAATGAGATCTACCTACTATAATGATATCTACCTACTATAATGAGATCTACCTACTATAATGAGATCTACCTACTATAATGATATCTACCTACTATAATGATATCTACCTACTATAATGATAACTACCTACTATAATGATTCCTACCTACTATAATGATAACTACCTACTATAATGATAAATACCTACTATAATGATAACTACCTACTATAATGAGATCTACCTACTATAATGATATCTACCTACTATAATGATATCTACCTACTATAATGATAACTACCTACTATAATAACTACCTACTATAATGAGATCTACCTACTATAATGATATCTACCTACTATAATGAGATCTACCTACTATAATGATAACTACCTACTATAATGAGATCTACCTACTATAATGAGATCTACCTACTATAATGATAACTACCTACTATAATGATAACTACCTACTATAATGATAACTACCTACTATAATGATAACTACCTACTATAATGATAACTACCTACTATAATGAGATCTACCTACTATAATGATATCTACCTACTATAATGATAACTACCTACTATAATGATAACTACCTACTATAATGATATCTACCTACTATAATGATAACTACCTACTATAATGATATCTACCTACTATAATGATATCTACCTACTATAATGATTCCTACCTACTATAATGATATCTACCTACTATAATGATATCTACCTACTATAATGATATCTACCTACTATGATAACTACCTACTATAATGATAACTACCTACTATAATGATATCTACCTACTATAATGATTCCTACCTACTATAATGATATCTACCTACTATAATGATATCTACCTACTATAATGATATCTACCTACTATAATGATATCTACCTACTATAATGATATCTACCTACTATAATGATAACTACCTACTATAATGAGATCTACCTACTATAATGAGATCTACCTACTATAATGATAACTACCTACTATAATGATATCTACCTACTATAATGATATCTACCTACTATAATGATATCTACCTACTATAATGATAACTACCTACTATAATGAGATCTACCTACTATAATGAGATCTACCTACTATAATGATAACTACCTACTATAATGATAACTACCTACTATAATAACTACCTACTATAATGATATCTACCTACTATGATACCTACCTACTATAATGATAACTACCTACTATAATGATTCCTACCTACTATAAGGATACCTACCTACTATAAGGATACCTACCTACTATAAGGATATCTACCTACTATAATGATATCTACCTACTATAATGATATCTACCTACTATAATGATATCTACCTACTATAATGATATCTACCTACTATAATGATATCTACCTACTATAATGATATCTACCTACTATAATGATATCTACCTACTATAATGATATCTACCTACTATAATGACACCTTTTAATTTTTCAATAACATATTCTCCGAACCAAAAAATATATATATATTAAGGGAAGTGAAATGGAAATAGTAAAAGATAATTTTGCTGATTTGGTGTTTTTTCTTTTCTGCGCCATTTACCTTGTGGTCAGATAACATGTTAGTTTTATACTTTAGGCGCCTGATTACAGTAATACCAGATTTGTATCGTTTACGTCATGTTTTTCTAATTTTTTTAATTGCCATTTTTTAACCCCTGTAGCTTTATTTTTTTTCCCGCATACCAGGCTGTATGAGGGATAATTTTTTGCGCCATAATCTGTTTTTTGTATCGGTACCATCTTGGTATTGATCTGACTTTTTAATCGCTTTTTAACTTTTTTTTCTGGGATATTATAAAAATTGCAAATCTGTGGTTTGGTATTTTTATTACATTTACCGTACGGGATACATAATGTTATATTTTAATAGGTTGTACAATTACGCATGAAGCGATACCAAATATGTTTATTTTTATTATGTTTGCATGTTTTTATATAGGAAAAGGAGGGGCACAGTTTGAAGACCACTAGGTTAATGTGTCTTTCAAACTTTTATTGAAACTTTTTTATTTTATTTATTTATTTTTTACACTTTATTACACTTTTATAGGAGGAATCATTCGATTCCTCAGACAGATGAATAGATTCTATTGAACTCCATTGATCTGTGAGCTCTGTGATCCATAGCCAGCATTCACATCTCCCTTTAGACGCCGCTGTCGGCTTTGACAGCGGCGATCTAAAGGGTTAATAGCCAGCCGCGGCGATCGCCTCATGCTGGCTATTAGCGGCGGCCCCCGGCTACTGAGAACAGCCGGGGGCTGCAGAGTATGGAGCGGGCAGGAATCCCGAGCCCGCTCCATACATACTGCAGAGCGCCGCATGCATCTCCCCGTGCAGACGTGCGGGGAGTGAAGGCAGAGGATGCAGGTCTGTACGGGGAGAAATAAGCCACGCCCCCTCATCTCCCCCCGCACGTCTGCAGAGCAGGGGAGAGAAGACAAATACTGTACACGGCTTCTCATCTCCCCTGCTCTGCTGCGGAGGACACAGGCTGCAGAGTATGGAGCGGGCAGGAGTCGGGATCCCGCTCCATACAGACTGCAGATCCGCCGCACTTGTCAGGTCCGGCCCTGCTTGCCCGAAGCCGGGATAAGGGCCGGACAAATTCACCTGCCCGGCGCCCAAAACTGCTAGTCCGGGGCGTCGGGCGATAGAAATTCCACATCCCTGATTATATATAGTGTGAGGGGAGGGATACTGTGTATTATATGGGGGAGGGATACTGTGTATTATATGGGGGGGGGATACTGTGTATTATATATGGGGGGGGGGATACTGTGTATTATATGGGGGGGGGGATACTGTGTATTATATGGGGGAGGGATACTGTGTATTATATGGGGGGGGGATACTGTGTATTATATGGGGGGGGGATACTGTATATTATATAGTGTGGGGGGAGGGATACTGTGTATTATATGGGGGGGGATACTGTATATTATATAGTGTGAGGGGAGGATACTGTGTATTATATAGGGGAGGGATACTGTGTATTATATGGGGGAGGATACTGTGTATTATATGGGGGAGGATACTGTGTATTATATGGGGGGGGATACTGTGTATTATATGGGGGGTATACTGTATAGTGTGAGGGGAGGATACTGTATAGTACATAGTGTGAGGGGGCAGGGGGGTATACCGTGTGTATAACGAGGGGGCGGGGGGGTATGCCGTGTGTATAACGAGGGGGCGGGGGGGTATGCCGTGTGTATAACGAGGGGGCGGGGGGGTATGCCGTGTGTATAACGAGGGGGCGGGGGGGGTATGCCGTGTGT
>NW_026607942.1:75000-80000 GCF_029499605.1 Hyla sarda | reverse complement strand
TGGTGTGTGTGTGTGTGTGTGATGCTCTGCGGCTCTGGTGTGTGTGTGTGTGTGTGTGTGTGTGTGTGATGCTCTGCGGCTCTGGTGTGTGTGTGTGTGTGTGTGTGTGAGGCTCTGCGGCTCTGGTGTGTGTCAGGCTCTACGGCTCTGGTGTGTGTCAGGCTCTGCGGCTCTGGTGTGTGTGTGTGTGTGTGATGCTCTGCGGCTCTGGTGTGTGTGTGTGTGTGTGTGTGTGTGTGTGTGTGATGCTCTGCGGCTCTGGTGTGTGTGTGTGTGTGTGTGTGTGAGGCTCTGCGGCTCTGGTGTGTGTGAGGCTCTGCGGCTCTGGTGTGCGTGTGTGTGTGTGTGTGTGTGGCTCTGCGGCTCTGGTGTGTGTGTGTGTGTGTGTGGCTCTGCGGCTCTGGTGTGTGTGTGTGTGCGGCTCTGGTGTGTGTGTGTGTGTGTGTGGCTCTGCGGCTCTGGTGTGTGTGTGCGTGATGCTCTGCAGCTCTGGTGTGTGTGTGTGTGATGCTCTGCGGCTCTGGGGTGTGTGTGTGATGCTCTGCAGCTCTGGGGTGTGTGTGTGTGAGGCTCTGGTGTGTGTGAGGCTCTGCGGCTCTGGTGTGTGTGTGGCTCTGCGGCTCTGGTGTGTGTGATGCTCTGGTGTGTGTGTGTGTGAGGCTCTGCGGCTCTGGGGTGTGTGTGATGCTCTGCGGCTCTTGCAGGCTCTGTGGCTCTGGTGTGTGTGTGTGATGCTCTGCGGCTCTGGTGTGTGTGTGTGTTGCTCTGCGGCTCTGGTGTGTGTGTGAGGCTCTGCGGCTCTGGTGTGTGTGTGTGTGTGGCTCTGCGGCTCTGGTGTGTGTGTGTGTGTGTGTGTGTGGCTCTACGGCTCTGGTGTGTGTGTGTGATGCTCTGCGGCTCTGGTGTGTGTGTGTGTGATGCTCTGCGGCTCTGGTGTGTGTGGCTCTGCGGCCCTGTGTGATGCTCTGCGGCTCTGGTGTGTGTGTGATGCTCTGCGGCTCTGGTGTGTGTGGCTCTGCGGCTCTGGTGTGTGTGTGTGTGTGATGCTCTGCGGCTCTGGTGTGTGTGTGTGTGTGATGCTCTGCGGCTCTGGTGTGTGTGTGTGTGTGAGGCTCTGCGGCTCTGGTGTGTGTCAGGCTCTACGGCTCTGGTGTGTGTCAGGCTCTGCGGCTCTAGTATGTGTGTGTGTGTGAGGCTCTGCGGCTCTGGTGTGTGTGAGGCTCTGCGGCTCTGGTGTGTGTGTGGCTCTGCGGCTCTGGTGTGTGTGTGTGTGGCTCTGCGGCTCTGGTGTGTGTGTGTGTGGCTCTGCGGCTCTGGTGTGTGTGTGTGATGCTCTGCGGCTCTGGTGTGTGTGTGCGTGATGCTCTGCAGCTCTGGTGTGTGTGTGTGATGCTCTGCGGCTCTGGGGTGTGTGTGTGATGCTCTGCAGCTCTGGGGTGTGTGTGTGATGCTCTGCGTCTCCGGTGTGTGTTTGTGTGTGTGTGATGCTCTGCGTCTCCGGTGTGTGTGTGTGTGTGAGGCTCTGGTGTGTGTGAGGCTCTGCGGCTCTGGTGTGTGTGATGCTCTGGTGTGTGTGTGTGTGAGGCTCTGCGGCTCTGGTGTGTGTGATGCTCTGCGGCTCTGGGGTGTGTGTGATGCTCTGCGGCTCTTGCAGGCTCTGCGGCTCTGGTGTGTGTGTGTGATGCTCTGCGGCTCTGGTGTGTGTGTGTGTGTGTGTGTTGCTCTGCGGCTCTGGTGTGTGTGTGAGGCTCTGCGGCTCTGGTGTGTGTGTGAGGCTCTGCGGCTCTGGTGTGTGTGTGAGGCTCTGCGGCTCTGGTGTGTGTGTGTGTGTGGCTCTGCGGCTCTGGTGTGTGTGTGTGGCTCTGCGGCTCTGGTGTGTGTGTGTGTGTGTGAGGCTCTGCGGCTCTGGTGTGTGTCAGGCTCTGCGGCTCTAGTGTGTGTGTGGCTCTGCGGCTCTGGTGTGTGTGTGTGTGTGTGTGAGGCTCTGCGGCTCTAGTGTGTGTGATGCTCTGCGGCTCTGGTGTGTGTGGTGTGATGCTCTGCGGCTCTGGTGTGTGTGGTGTGATGCTCTGGTGTGTGTGTGTGTGAGGCTCTGCGGCTCTGGTGTGTGTGTGTGAGGCTCTGCGGCTCTGGTGTGTGTGTGTGTGAGGCTCTGCGGCTCTGGTGTGTGTGTGTGTGTGATGCTCTGCGGCTCTGGTGTGTGTGTGTGTGTGTGAGGCTCTGCGGCTCTGGTGTGTGTGTGAGGCTCTGCGGCTCTGGTGTGTGTGTGTGTGTGTGTGAGAGGCTCTGCGGCTCTGGTGTGTGTGTGTGAGGCTCTGCGGCTCTGGTGTGTGTGTGTGAGGCTCTGCGGCTCTGGTGTGTGTGTGTGTGTGAGGCTCTGCGGCTCTGGTGTGTGTGTGAGGCTCTGCGGCTCTGGTGTGTGTGGCTCTGCGGCTCTGGTGTGTGTGTGTGGCTCTGCGGCTCTGGTGTGTGTGTGTGTGTGATGCTCTGGTGTGTGTGTGATGCTCTGCGGCTCTGGTGTGTGTGGCTCTGCGGCTCTGGTGTGTGTGTGTGTGTGATGCTCTGGTGTGTGTGTGATGCTCTGCGGCTCTGGTGTGTGTGGCTCTGCGGCTCTGGTGTGTGTGTGTGATGCTCTGCGGCTCTTGCAGGCTCTGCGGCTCTAGTGTGTGTGGCTCTGCGGCTCTGGTGTGTGTGTGTGTGTGATGCTCTGCGGCTCTGTGTGTGTGTGTGTGAGGCTCTGCGGCTCTGGTGTGTGTGAGGCTCTGCGGCTCTGGTGTGTGTCAGGCTCTGCGGCTCTAGTGTGTGTGTGAGGCTCTGCGGCTCTGGTGTGTGTGAGGCTCTGCGGCTCTGGTGTGTGTGTGTGTGTGTGGCTCTGCGGCTCTGGTGTGTGTGTGTGATGCTCTGCGGCTCTGGTGTGTGTGTGAGGCTCTGCGGCTCTGGTGTGTGTGTGCGTGATGCTCTGCAGCTCTGGTGTGTGTGTGTGTGATGCTCTGCAGCTCTGGTGTGTGTGTGTGATGCTCTGCGGCTCTGGGGTGTGTGTGTGTGATGCTCTGCGGCTCTGGGGTGTGTGTGTGTGTGTGATGCTCTGCGTCTCCTGTGTGTGTGTGTGTGTGTGTGTGTGTGTGGCTCTGCGGCTCTGGTGTGTGTGATGCTCTGGTGTGTGTGTGTGTGTGTGTGTGTGTGTGAGGCTCTGCGGCTCTGGTGTGTGTGATGCTCTGCGGCTCTGGGGGGTGTGTTTGTGTGTGTGAGGCTCTGCGGCTCTGGGGTGTGTGTGTGAGGCTGTGCGGCTCTGGTGTGTGTGTGTGTGATGCTGTGCGGCTCTGGTGTGTGTGTGATGCTCTGCGGCTCTGGTGTGTGTGTGTGTGATGCTCTGCGGCTCTGGTGTGTGTGTGTGGCTCTGCGGCTCTGGTGTGTGTGGCTCTGCGGCTCTGGTGTGTGTGAGATGCTCTGTGGCTCTGGTGTGTGTGTGTGAGGCTCTGCGGCTCTGGTGTGTGTATGAGGCTCTGCGGCTCTGGTGTGTGTGTGAGGCTCTGCGGCTCTGGTGTGTGTGTGAGGCTCTGCGGCTCTGGTGTGTGTGTGAGGCTCTGCGGCTCTGGTGTGTGTGTGTGTGAGGCTCTGCGGCTCTGGTGTGTGTGTGTGTGTGAGGCTCTGCGGCTCTGGTGTGTTTGTGTGTGAGGCTCTGCGGCTCTGGTGTGTGTGTGGCTCTGCGGCTCTGGTGTGTGTGAGGCTCTGCGGCTCTTGCAGGCTCTGCGGCTCTGGTGTGTGTGTGTGTGCGGCTCTGGTGTGTGTGTGTGTGATGCTCTGCGGCTCTGGTGTGTGTGTGTGTGTGAGGCTCTGCGGCTCTGGTGTGTGTGTGTGTGAGGCTCTGCGGCTCTGGTGTGTGTGTGTGTGTGTGTGAGGCTCTGCGGCTCTGGTGTGTGTGTGTGTGTGTGTGAGGCTCTGCGGCTCTGGTGTGTGTGAGGCTCTGCGGCTCTAGTGTGTGTGGCTCTGCGGCTCTAGTGTGTGTGTGTGAGGCTCTGCGGCTCTAGTGTGTTTAGCTCTGCGGCTCTGGTGTGTGTGTGTGTGTGTGATGCTCTGCGGCTCTGGTGTGTGAGGCTCTGCGGCTCTGGTGTGTGTGTGTGTGAGGCTCTGAGGCTCTGGTGTGTGTGTGTGAGGCTCTGCGGCTCTGGTGTGTGTGTGAGGCTCTGGTGTGTGTGTGTGTGATGCTCTGGTGTGTGTGTGGCTCTGCGGCTCTGGTGTGTGTGTGTGTGTGTGTGTGTGTGTGTGAGGCTCTGCGGCTCTGGTGTGTGTGTGTGGCTCTGCGGCTCTGGTGTGTGTGTGTGTGGCTCTGCGGCTCTGGTGTGTGTGTGTGATGCTCTGCGGCTCTGGTGTGTGTGTGATGCTCTGCGGCTCTGGTGTGTGTGTGTGATGCTCTGCGGCTCTGGTGTGTATGTGTGATGCTCTGCGGCTCTGGTGTGTGTGTGTGATGCTCTGCGGCTCTGGTGTGTGTGTGTGAGGCTCTGCGGCTCTGGTGTGTGTGTGTGAGGCTCTGCGGCTCTGGTGTGTGTGTGTGAGGCTCTGCGGCTCTGGTGTGTGTGTGTGTGTGAGGCTCTGCGGCTCTGGTGTGTGTGTGTGTGAGGCTCTGCGGCTCTGGTGTGTGTGTGTGTGAGGCTCTGCGGCTCTGGTGTGTGTGTGTGTGAGGCTCTGCGGCTCTGGTGTGTGTGTGTGAGGCTCTGCGGCTCTGGTGTGTGTGTGTGAGGCTCTGCGGCTCTGGTGTGTGTGTGTGAGGCTCTGCGGCTCTGGTGTGTGTGTGTGAGGCTCTGCGGCTCTGGTGTGTGTGGCTCTGCGGCACTGGTGTGTGTGGCTCTGCGGCTCTGGTGTGTGTGTGATGCTCTGCGGCTCTGGTGTGTGTGTGTGTGAGGCTCTGCGGCTCTGGTGTGTGTGGCTCTGCGGCACTGGTGTGATGCTCTGCGGCTCTGGTGTGTGTGTGATGCTCTGCGGCTCTGGTGTGTGTGTGATGC
>NW_026607942.1:57500-67500 GCF_029499605.1 Hyla sarda | reverse complement strand
CTCTGGTGTGTGTGTGTGTGTGTGAGGCTCTGCGGCTCTGGTGTGTGTGTGTGTGAGGCTCTGCGGCTCTGGTGTGTGTGAGATGCTCTGTGGCTCTGGTGTGTGTGTGTGTGTGAGGCTCTGCGGCTCTGGTGTGTGTGTGTGTGAGGCTCTGCGGCTCTGGTGTGTGTGAGATGCTCTGTGGCTCTGGTGTGTGTGTGTGTGTGAGGCTCTGCGGCTCTGGTGTGTGTGAGGCTCTGCGGCTCTAGTGTGTGTTTAGCTCTGCGGCTCTAGTGTGTGTTTAGCTCTGCGGCTCTGGTGTGTGTGTGATGCTCTGCGGCTCTGGTGTGTGTGATGCTCTGGTGTGTGTGTGTGTGTGAGGCTCTGCGGCTCTGGTGTGTGTGAGGCTCTGCGGCTCTGGTGTGTGTGATGCTCTGCGGCTCTGGGGGGTGTGTTTGTGTGTGAGATGCTCTGTGGCTCTGGTGTGTGTGTGGCTCTGCGGCTCTGGTGTGTGTGTGTGAGATGCTCTGCGGCTCTGGTGTGTGTGTGAGGCTCTGCGGCTCTGGTGTGTGTGTGTGTGAGGCTCTGCGGCTCTGGTGTGTGTGATGCTCTGCGGCTCTGGGGGGTGTGTTTGTGTGTGTGAGGCTCTGCGGCTCTGGGGTGTGTGTGATGCTCTGCGGCTCTTGCAGGCTCTGCGGCTCTGGTGTGTGTGTGTGTGTGTGATGCTCTGCGGCTCTGGTGTGTGTGTGTGTTGCTCTGCGGCTCTGGTGTGTGTGTGAGGCTCTGCGGCTCTGGTGTGTGTGTGAGGCTCTGCGGCTCTGGTGTGTGTGTGTGTGTGAGGCTCTGCGGCTCTAGTGTGTGTGTGGCTCTGCGGCTCTGGTGTGTGTGTGTGAGGCTCTGCGGCTCTAGTGTGTGTGATGCTCTGCGGCTCTGGTGTGTGTGGTGTGATGCTCTGCGGCTCTGGTGTGTGTGTGTGTGAGGCTCTGCGGCTCTGGTGTGTGTGTGTGAGGCTCTGCGGCTCTGGTGTGTGTGTGTGTGTGATGCTCTGCGGCTCTGGTGTGTGTGTGTGAGGCTCTGCGGCTCTGGTGTGTGTGTGTGTGTGTGAGGCTCTGCGGCTCTGGTGTGTGTGTGTGTGTGTGTGTGTGAGGCTCTGCGGCTCTGGTGTGTGTGTGTGTGTGAGGCTCTGCGGCTCTGGTGTGTGTGTGTGTGTGTGTGAGGCTCTGCGGCTCTGGTGTGTGTGTGTGAGGCTCTGCGGCTCTGGTGTGTGTGTGTGAGGCTCTGCGGCTCTGGTGTGTGTGTGTGAGGCTCTGCGGCTCTGGTGTGTGTGTGAGGCTCTGCGGCTCTGGTGTGTGTGGCTCTGCGGCTCTGGTGTGTGTGTGTGGCTCTGCGGCTCTGGTGTGTGTGTGTGTGTGTGAGGCTCTGCGGCTCTGGTGTGTGTGTGTGTGTGTGTGAGGCTCTGCGGCTCTGGTGTGTGTGTGTGTGTGTGAGGCTCTGCGGCTCTGGTGTGTGTGTGTGTGTGAGGCTCTGCGGCTCTGGTGTGTGTGTGTGTGTGTGAGGCTCTGCGGCTCTGGTGTGTGTGTGTGTGTGTGAGGCTCTGCGGCTCTGGTGTGTGTGTGTGTGTGTGAGGCTCTGCGGCTCTGGTGTGTGTGTGTGTGTGAGGCTCTGCGGCTCTGGTGTGTGTGTGTGCGTGAGGCTCTGCGGCTCTGGTGTGTGTGTGTGTGAGGCTCTGCGGCTCTGGTGTGTGTGTGTGAGGCTCTGCGGCTCTGGTGTGTGTGTGTGAGGCTCTGCGGCTCTGGTGTGTGTGTGAGGCTCTGCGGCTCTGGTGTGTGTGGCTCTGCGGCTCTGGTGTGTGTTCGTGGCTCTGCGGCTCTGGTGTGTGTGTGTGTGTGAGGCTCTGCGGCTCTGGTGTGTGTGTGAGGCTCTGCGGCTCTGGTGTGTGTGTGTGAGGCTCTGCGGCTCTGGTGTGTGTGTGAGGCTCTGCGGCTCTGGTGTGTGTGGCTCTGCGGCTCTGGTGTGTGTTCGTGGCTCTGCGGCTCTGGTGTGTGTGTGTGTGAGATGCTCTGCGGCTCTGGTGTGTGTGTGATGCTCTGCGGCTCTGGTGTGTGTGGCTCTGCGGCACTGGTGTGATGCTCTGCGGCTCTGGTGTGTGTGTGTGATGCTCTGCGGCTCTTGCAGGCTCTGCGGCTCTAGTGTGTGTGGCTCTGCGGCTCTGGTGTGTGTGTGTGTGTGTGTGTGTGTGTGTGATGCTCTGCGGCTCTGTGTGTGTGTGAGGCTCTGCGGCTCTGTGTGTGTGTGTGTGGCTCTGCGGCTCTGGTGTGTGTGAGGCTCTGCGGCTCTGGTGTGTGTCAGGCTCTGCGGCTCTAGTGTGTGTGTGAGGCTCTGCGGCTCTGGTGTGTGTGAGGCTCTGCGGCTCTGGTGTGTGTGTGTGTGTGTGGCTCTGCGGCTCTGCGGCTCTGGTGTGTGTGTGTGTGTGTGTGTGGCTCTGCGGCTCTGGTGTGTGTGTGTGTGATGCTCTGCGGCTCTGGTGTGTGTGTGCGTGATGCTCTGCAGCTCTGGTGTGTGTGTGTGATGCTCTGCAGCTCTGGTGTGTGTGTGTGATGCTCTGCGGCTCTGGGGTGTGTGTGTGTGATGCTCTGCAGCTCTGGGGTGTGTGTGTGTGTGATGTTCTGCGTCTCCTGTGTGTGTGTGTGTGTGTGTGTGTGAGGCTCTGCGGCTCTGGTGTGTGTGTGTGTGTGTGTGTGTGTGTGTGTGTGTGTGTGTGTGTGGCTCTGCGGCTCTGGTGTGTGTGATGCTCTGGTGTGTGTGTGTGTGAGGCTCTGCGGCTCTGGTGTGTGTGATGCTCTGCGGCTCTGGGGGGTGTGTTTGTGTGTGTGAGGCTCTGCGGCTCTGGGGTGTGTGTGTGAGGCTGTGCGGCTCTGGTGTGTGTGTGTGTGATGCTCTGCGGCTCTGGTGTGTGTGTGTGGCTCTGCGGCTCTGGTGTGTGTGTGTGTGTGTGGCTCTGCGGCTCTGGTGTGTGTGTGTGTGGCTCTGCGGCTCTGGTGTGTGTGAGATGCTCTGTGGCTCTGGTGTGTGTGTGAGGCTCTGGTGTGTGTGTGAGGCTCTGCGGCTCTGGTGTGTGTGTGAGGCTCTGCGACTCTGGTGTGTGTGTGTGTGTGAGGCTCTGCGGCTCTGGTGTGTGTGTGTGTGTGAGGCTCTGCGGCTCTGGTGTGTGTGTGGCTCTGCGGCTCTGGTGTGTGTGAGGCTCTGCGGCTCTTGCAGGCTCTGCGGCTCTGGTGTGTGTGTGTGCGGCTCTGGTGTGTGTGTGTGTGATGCTCTGCGGCTCTGGTGTGTGTGTGTGATGCTCTGCGGCTCTGGTGTGTGTGTGTGTGTGAGGCTCTGCGGCTCTGGTGTGTGTGAGGCTCTGCGGCTCTAGTGTGTGTGGCTCTGCGGCTCTAGTGTGTGTGTGTGAGGCTCTGCGGCTCTAGTGTGTGTTTAGCTCTGCGGCTCTGGTGTGTGTGTGTGTGTGTGTGTGTGTGTGTGTGATGCTCTGCGGCTCTGGTGTGTGAGGCTCTGCGGCTCTGGTGTGTGTGTGTGAGGCTCTGAGGCTCTGGTGTGTGTGTGTGTGTGAGGCTCTGCGGCTCTGGTGTGTGTGTGAGGCTCTGGTGTGTGTGTGATGCTCTGGTGTGTGTGTGGCTCTGCGGCTCTGGTGTGTGTGTGTGTGTGAGGCTCTGTGGCTCTGGTGTGTGTGTGTGTGTGTGGCTCTGCGGCTCTGGTGTGTGTGTGATGCTCTGCGGCTCTGGTGTGTGTGTGTGATGCTCTGCGGCTCTGGTGTGTGTGTGTGATGCTCTGCGGCTCTGGTGTGTGTGTGTGTGAGGCTCTGCGGCTCTGGTGTGTGTGTGTGAGGCTCTGCGGCTCTGGTGTGTGTGTGTGAGGCTCTGCGGCTCTGGTGTGTGTGTGTGAGGCTCTGGTGTGTGTGTGTGAGGCTCTGCGGCTCTGGTGTGTGTGTGTGAGGCTCTGCGGCTCTGGTGTGTGAGGCTCTGCGGCTCTGGTGTGTGTGTGTGAGGCTCTGCGGCACTGGTGTGATGCTCTGCGGCTCTGGTGTGTGTGTGATGCTCTGGTGTGTGTGTGTGAGGCTCTGCGGCTCTGGTGTGTGTGTGTGAGGCTCTGCGGCTCTGGTGTGTGAGGCTCTGCGGCTCTGGTGTGTGTGTGTGTGGCTCTGCGGCACTGGTGTGATGCTCTGCGGCTCTGGTGTGTGTGTGATGCTCTGCGGCTCTGGTGTGTGTGTGTGTGTGATGCTCTGCGGCTCTGGTGTGTGTGTGTGTGTGTGATGCTCTGCGGCTCTGGTGTGTGTGTGTGTGTGTGTGATGCTCTGCGGCTCTGGTGTGTGTGAGGCTCTGCGGCTCTGGTGTGTGTGAGGCTCTGCGGCTCTGGTGTGTGTCAGGCTCTGCGG
This sequence comes from Hyla sarda, assembly GCF_029499605.1. Lineage (NCBI taxonomy): Eukaryota > Metazoa > Chordata > Amphibia > Anura > Hylidae > Hyla > Hyla sarda. The sequence continues at coordinate 63,092 of NW_026607942.1, read as the reverse complement.
CTCTAGTGTGTGTGTGAGGCTCTGCGGCTCTGGTGTGTGTCAGGCTCTGCGGCTCTAGTGTGTGTGTGGCTCTGCGGCTCTAGTGTGTGTGTGTGGCTCTGCGGCTCTGGTGTGTGTGATGCTCTGGTGTGTGTGTGTGAGGCTCTGCGGCTCTGGTGTGTGTGATGCTCTGCGGGTCTGGGGGGTGTGTTTGTGTGTGAGATGCTCTGTGGCTCTGGTGTGTGTGTGGCTCTGCGGCTCTGGTGTGTGTGTGTGTGTGAGATGCTCTGCGGCTCTGGTGTGTGTGTGTGTGAGGCTCTGCGGCTCTGGTGTGTGTGTGTGTGTGTGTGTGTGTGTGTGTGTGAGGCTCTGCGGCTCTGGTGTGTGTGTGTGTGAGGCTCTGCGGCTCTGGTGTGTGTGAGATGCTCTGTGGCTCTGGTGTGTGTGTGTGGCTCTGCGGCTCTAGTGTGTGTTTAGCTCTGCGGCTCTGGTGTGTGTGTGTGTGATGCTCTGCGGCTCTGGTGTGTGTGTGTGAGGCTCTGAGGCTCTGGTGTGTGAGGCTCTGCGGCTCTGGTGTGTGTGTGAGGCTCTGAGGCTCTGCGGCTCTGGTGTGTGTGTGTGAGGCTCTGCGGCTCTGGTGTGTGTGTGTGAGGCTCTGGTGTGTGTGTGTGTGTGTGTGTGTGTGTGATGCTCTGCTGCTCTGGTGTGTGTGAGGCTCTGTGGCTCTGGTGTGTGTGTGAGGCTCTGGTGTGTGTGTGTGTGTGTGTGATGCTCTGGTGTGTGTGTGAGGCTCTGCGGCTCTGGTGTGTGTGTGTGTGATGCTCTGGTGTGTGTGTGGCTCTGCGGCTCTGATGTGTGTGTGAGGCTCTGCGGCTCTGATGTGTGTGTGTGGCTCTGCGGCTCTGGTGTGTGTGTGGCTCTGCGGCTCTGGTGTGTGTGTGTGAGGCTCTGCGGCTCTGGTGTGTGTGTGTGTGGCTCTGGTGTGTGTGTGTGTGTGTGGTTCTGCGGCTCTGGTGTGTGTGTGATGCTCTGCGGCTCTGGTGTGTGTGTGTGATGCTCTGCGGCTCTGATGTGTGTGTGAGGCTCTGCGGCTCTGGTGTGTGTGTGTGAGGCTCTGCGGCTCTGGTGTGTGTGTGAGGCTCTGCGACTCTGGTGTGTGTGTGTGTGATGCTCTGCGGCTCTGGTGTGTGTGTGTGTGTGTGATACTCTGCGGCACTGGTGTGATGCTCTGCGGCTCTGGTGTGTGTGTGTGTGATGCTCTGCGGCTCTGGTGTGTGTGTGTGATGCTCTGCGGCTCTGGTGTGTGTGTGTGTGATGCTCTGCGGCTCTGGTGTGTGTGTGTGATGCTCTGCGGCTCTGGTGTGTGTGTGTGTGTGATGCTCTGCGGCTCTGGTGTGTGTGTGTGATACTCTGCGGCTCTGGTGTGTGTGTGTGTGATGCTCTGCGGCTCTGGTGTGTGTGTGTGTGATGCTCTGCGGCTCTGGTGTGTGTGTGTGTGATACTCTGCGGTTCTCGTGTGTGTGTGTGATACTCTGCGGCACTGGTGTGATGCTCTGCGGCTCTGGTGTGTGTGTGATGCTCTGCGGCACTGGTGTGATGCTCTGGGGCTCTGGTGTGTGTGATACTCTGCGGCTCTTGCAGGCCGGCCTCTCTGGACGCTCACATCTTCAGTCACCTGGCTCTCATCCTGTACGTGAAGCTGCCCACCGGCCGACTACAACAACACCTGAGATCCCTGAGTAACCTGAGCCAGTACTGCGAGGCTATCCTCAGCATCTACTTCACCCAGGATGGAGGTGACTATCTGCTGGGGCCCCCCGGAGCCGCTCCTGTATCCGGGGACCCTGGTGACATTTTTCTTTGTTCCCTGCAGAGACCTTCACTCGCATTTCCCCAAAGAGCCCAAGGACAGAAGCCCCCGAGGGTGAGGAGGACCCCCACAAGAGGCGTAACCAGGTCCTGTCTGTGGCGGTGGGGCTCCTGGCCATGGTGGGCTATGCTCTACTCAGTGGGATCGTCTCCATCCAGCGGGTGTCCGGGGACAGGGCCGTGGGCCACAGGATGACCCTGGAGGACCAAGAGGATGAGGAGGACTGATGGTGGCGGAGCTCCTCCCTGTTAGGACCGCGTCTCATTCCATTCTGTACTTATATTGTGGTGTTTGTGCCCTGGAGACTTTGGGGCCCCTGTGAGGACGTGTACGGGGGGCCACCTTATAAGTGCCTTTATATGTTATATAACATGTGAGGATCGGGCTGTGGCCCCTGCATGGTCTGGGGGGTGGGGGGGAGCGAGCCTGGGTGGAGGATGGGGGAGGTCTGGGCAGAGGAGGAAGGGGGGGCCTGAGCAGTGCGGATTATGTAGTGTGAACATGTGATGTTTATTACAATATTCTCTATGTAATGGCCTCAGGTTACAATATTTTCATTCTTTTTCTTATTTTATTTTTTTCTTCAGTCTTTTCTGGACACTGTAACCTAAAAAGTGAAGTGAAAAAAGCCCCAAAAAGCCCCCATCTCCACTAAAAGTGTCCAAAAATATGATAACCTACAAGAATTAGCCTCTAAAGGACACAATAAATGGAATATTTCATGAGATAAAGAAATCCAGAGAACAAGGTCAGTGACAAAGATTAGTCAGACTAAGTATATAGCACCTGGGTCTGACTATATATATATATAGATTAGTTAGGAGTAGCCGTATTAGTCCAGTGATGCAAAAAGCAAAATCATGTGTAGTTGCAGTATCTTGTAATGACCTTTTTTATTGGACTAACAAGATTTTGTAGAGAAGCTTTCGGGATTCCTCCCTTTATCAAGTCATAAGCATTTCTGAGCTCACAAGGAGAAAACACAGGTTCTATCTCACAGATATGCAGGGGTTAAAACAACATTAGTGGAGAATGGACATTAAGTTGGGCCATAAATTGTATAGCAATAGGACGATAGATACAGATAAGGATGAGGAGGGGGGGGGGGGGGCTGGAGAGCAGAGGTGAGAATAGTGGTTACGCTGGACAGACAATTTTACTACAGAACCATAGACTGAGGATAAGACTAGACAGGGGAGGGGGGCAGGGGGGGGATGGTGTTGGAGCAGGGAGAGAGTAGAGAGTTTAGCAAAGGTTATAGGAAATTTTGATAATGGGATAAGAAGCTTAAATCCACATTAAGTCCTCTGTTCTTGGAGTCATAAAGAACTATCATTTTGGCTTCAAATGTCTTTCTTTCCTGGGTGTTCTTGAAGTTTCCTTTCAGGATCTTGATTTTGAGGTCCTGTAGGGAGGGACCTGTTTGAGTGAAGTGGTGTCCAACTGGGGTGCAATAGTCCTTTTCTCTATGGTTGTTGATGGCCGATCTGTGGAGGTTCATCCTTTTGTTGAGTGGCTGACTGGTCCCCAATGTAACATCCCAGGTCACACTTGGTGCATTGTATCATGTAGACTACATTCTCTGTGGTGCACGAGTATATTGTATCATGTAGACTACATTCTCTGTGGTGCAGGAGTATATTGTATCATGTAGACTACATTCTCTGTGGTGCAGGAGTATATTGTATCATGTAGACTACATTCTCTGTGGTGCACGAGTATATTGTATCATGTAGACTACATTCTCTGTGGTGCACGAGTATATTGTATCATGTAGACTACATTCTCTGTGGTGCAGGAGTATATTGTATCATGTAGACTACATTCTCTGTGGTGCAGGAGTATATTGTATCATGTAGACTACATTCTCTGTGGTGCACGAGTATATTGTATCATGTAGACTACATTCTCTGTGGTGCACGAGTATATTGTATCATGTAGACTACATTCTCTGTGGTGCAGGAGTATATTGTATCATGTAGACTACATTCTCTGTGGTGCAGGAGTATATTGTATCATGTAGACTACATTCTCTGTGGTGCAGGAGTATATTGTATCATGTAGACTACATTCTCTGTGGTGCACGAGTATATTGTATCATGTAGACTACATTCTCTGTGGTGCACGAGTATATTGTATCATGTAGACTACATTCTCTGTGGTGCACGAGTATATTGTATCATGTAGACTACATTCTCTGTGGTGCACGAGTATATTGTATCATGTAGACTACATTCTCTGTGGTGCAGGAGTATATTGTATCATGTAGACTACATTCTCTGTGGTGCAGGAGTATATTGTATCATGTAGACTACATTCTCTGTGGTGCACGAGTATATTGTATCATGTAGACTACATTCTCTGTGGTGCACGAGTATATTGTATCATGTAGACTACATTCTCTGTGGTGCACGAGTATATTGTATCATGTAGACTACATTCTCTGTGGTGCACGAGTATATTGTATCATGTAGACTACATTCTCTGTGGTGCAGGAGTATATTGTATCATGTAGACTACATTCTCTGTGGTGCAGGAGTATATTGTATCATGTAGACTACATTCTCTGTGGTGCAGGAGTATATTGTATCATGTAGACTACATTCTCTGTGGTGCAGGAGTATATTGTATCATGTAGACTACATTCTCTGTGGTGCAGGAGTATATTGTATCATGTAGACTACATTCTCTGTGGTGCAGGAGTATATTGTATCATGTAGACTACATTCTCTGTGGTGCAGGAGTATATTGTATCATGTAGACTACATTCTCTGTGGTGCAGGAGTATATTGTATCATGTAGACTACATTCTCTGTGGTGCACGAGTATATTGTATCATGTAGACTACATTCTCTGTGGTGCAGGAGTATATTGTATCATGTAGACTACATTCTCTGTGGTGCACGAGTATATTGTATCATGTAGACTACATTCTCTGTGGTGCAGGAGTATATTGTATCATGTAGACTACATTCTCTGTGGTGCAGGAGTATATTGTATCATGTAGACTACATTCTCTGTGGTGCAGGAGTATATTGTATCATGTAGACTACATTCTCTGTGGTGCAGGAGTGTATTGTATCATGTAGACTACATTCTCTGTGGTGCAGGAGTATATTGTATCATGTAGACTACATTCTCTGTGGTGCAGGAGTATATTGTATCATGTAGACTACATTCTCTGTGGTGCACGAGTGTATTGTATCATGTAGACTACATTCTCTGTGGTGCAGGAGTATATTGTATCATGTAGACTACATTCTCTGTGGTGCAGGAGTATATTGTATCATGTAGACTACATTCTCTGTGGTGCACGAGTATATTGTATCATGTAGACTACATTCTCTGTGGTGCACGAGTATTGTCCCGTGATGCTGTATGTCTTGTTGTTGTGGGAGGCCTCAGAATTTGTGCAGATGTGTTGACAGAGTTTACAGCGCGGTTTGGCGCAGGGTTTGGTCCCATTGTCTGTATCTGATGTGTCTGTGGGTAGTTTCCTATTGACCAGTTTTTGTTTTAAGTTGGGTGGTTGTCTGAAGGCCAAGATGGGTGGTTCAGGAAAGATTTGCTTTAACACCTCATCTTCTGCTAGTATTGGCTGCAGGTCCTTGATGATTTTGCGTATTTCCTCAAGGGTGGGATTGTATGTGGTTACCAGTGGTATGCGTGATGAGGTTTGTTTCTCTCTGTATTGCAGCAGGTGTTCACGTGGTGTTTGAAGAGCAGAGTGGATTTTCTTATGG
>NW_026607942.1:0-50000 GCF_029499605.1 Hyla sarda | reverse complement strand
AATAGTCCCCTATGGGGACTATTCAAGTGTAAAAAAAATGTAAAAGTAAAAAAAAAAGTGAAAAATCCCCTCCCCCAATAAAAAAGTAAAACGTCCGTTTTTTCCTATTTTACCCCCAAAAAGCGTAAAAAATTAATTTTATAGACCTATTTTGCATCGCCGCGTGCGTAAATGTCCGAACTATTAAAATAAAATGTTAATGATCCCGTATGGTGAACGTTAAAAAAAAAAAAATTGCTACTTTTTTTATAAATTTTATTAAAAAATAAAAATTATTAAAAATCTAAAGTTTTTTATATGCAAATGTGGTATCAAAAAAAAAGTACAGATCATGGCGCAAAAAATTAGCCCTCATACCGCCGCTTATACGGAAAAATAAAAAAGTTATAGGTCATCAAAATAAAGGGATTATAAACGTACAAATTTGGTTAAAAAGTTTGTGATTTTTTTTTTAAGCGCAACAATAATAGAAAAGTTTGTAATAATGGGGATAATTTTAATCGTATTGACCCTCAGAATAAAGAACACGCGTCATTTTTACCGTAAATTGTACGGCGTGAAAACGAATCCTTCCAAAATTAGCAAAATTGCGTTTTTCTTTTTAATTTCCCCACAAAAAGTGTTTTTTGGTTGCGCCATACATTTTATGATATAATGAGTGATGTCATTACAAAGGACAACTGGTCGCGCAAAAAACAAGCCCTCATACTAGTCTGTGGATGAAAATATAAAAGAGTTATGATTTTTAGAAGGCGAGGAGGAAAGAGGGGGGGTTATGTCCTCCCCCCCCCCCCCCATATAAACTATTCCACTATGCCCCCCCATATAAACTATTCCACTATGCCCCCCCCATATAAAGTATTCCACTATGCCCCCCCCATATAAACTATTCCACTATGCCCCCCCCATATAAACTATTCCACTATGCCCCCCCTCATATAAACTATTCCACTATGCCCCCCCATATAAACTATTCCACTATGCCCCCCCCCATATAAACTATTCCACTATGCCCCCCCCATATAAACTATTCCACTATGCCCCCCCATATAAACTATTCCACTATGCCCCCCCATATAAACTATTCCACTATGCCCCCCCCATATAAACTATTCCACTATGCCCCCCCCATATAAACTATTCCACTATGCCCCCCCATATAAACTATTCCACTATGCCTCCCCCCCATATAAACTATTCCACTATGCCCCCCCCCATATAAACTATTCCACTATGCCCCCCCCCATATAAACTATTCCACTATGGGCAGTTGTATAATGACTCACAGAACATGTCTTCTCTGTTGTCTTTCCTTCTTCCTCTGGTCCTTGTCTTCTTTCCTTCTTCCTCTGGTCCTTGTCTTCTTTCCTTCTTCCTCTGGTCCTTGTCTTCTTTCCTTCTTCCTCTGGTCCTTGTCTTCTTTCCTTCTTCCTCTGGTCCTTGTCTTCTTTCCTTCTTCCTCTGGTCCTTGTCTTCTTTCCTTCTTCCTCTGGTCCTTGTCTTCTTTCCTTCTTCCTCTGGTCCTTGTCTTCTTTCCTTCTTCCTCTGGTCCTTGTCGTCTTTCCTTCTTCCTCTGGTCCTTGTCTTCTTTCCTTCTTCCTCTGGTCCTTGTCTTCTTTCCTTCTTCCTCTGGTCCTTGTCTTCTTTCCTTCTTCCTCTGGTCCTTGTCTTCTTTCCTTCTTCCTCTGGTCCTTGTCTTCTTTCCTTCTTCCTCTGGTCCTTGTCTTCTTTCCATCTTCTCTGCAGAGTCTGACGCTCGCACATTATTTTGTTAGTAGATCCTCATCCTCTATATGACAACAATGATCATTATAACCCTGCAAGACAACATGACCCCTAAAATAATACTGCCAGACACTGTTTCTTCTGTTTGTCAGAATCCCACCCCATTTCCCCCTCCTCCTGCAGACCCCTAAGGACCCACTGTGGACATTTAGTTGGCAGAATGTCCTCTTGCTGCAGGCTCCACAGAAGCCATTGGCGATAGGACTGCGCGGATTTGCGCCCTCTCTATAGATGACAATGCAGTCCGGTGGAATTCCACCTGCTAAATGGACGCCCACCCAAAGAACGAGCAAGATTGTGTACATCCATTCTGCTGGGGAATTCCACAATATGCACAGAGCAGCAGAAAACCATTGAAAACAATTGGACTCTGCTGCAAGTAGATTACCGCCGGCGGAATGTCCTCAATGTGGATGGAGCCCTTAGTTCTCCTGCAGACTTCTCTGCCCCCAAGACCCCTGCATCATTCATCCCCCCCCCCCCAAGACCCCTGCATCATTCATCCCCCCCCCAAGACCCCTGCATCATTCATCCCCCCCCAAGACCCCTCATCATTCATCCTCCTCCCCCCCCCCAAGACCCCTGCATCATTCATCCCTCCCCCAAGACCCCTGCATCATTCATCCCCCCCCCCCAAGACCCCTGCATCATTCATCCCCCCCCCAAGACCCCTGCATCATTCATCCCCCCCCCAAGACCCCTGCATCATTTATCTTTACAATTTTCTGTCCCCACCCGCATCATTCATCCCCCCCCCCCCCCAAGACCCCGCATCATTCATCCCCCCCCCAAGACCCCCCCCAAGACCCCTGCATCATTTATCTTTACAATTTTCTGTCCCCACCCGCATCATTCATCCCCCCCCCCAAGACCCCTGCATCATTCATCTCCCCCCCCCCCCCCCCCCCCAAGACCCCTGCATCATTCATTCATCCCCCCCCCCCCTCCCTTTCCTGGCGCTGATGGCTGGGCCCTGCATACTTATGGTCACCTGCCCCAATACTGCCTCTCTGTTCCAGGTCCTGCGCTGCTCCTCTTCTTATCAGGCCAGAGCAGATAATGCAGGCTGCACTAGTCACATCACAGGAGAAGTGCAGGGAGCAGAGGGTTCTCAATGACACCGATACATATGAAGGTCGGGACAGTGGACGCCTCCTCCGGCCAGAGAACCGTCTGGAGGTCCGGATCAGGACCGCGGTCCGCCAGTTGAGTACCGCTGTTCTATTGGATGTGATGTTTATGGGACATTGAGTCCTGTCCCCAGCAGCAGAGCACCTACCTGGACCAGGAGTCCTGAACACAGTGCCGGTTCCTTCCCAGACGTTCTATCTACAGTGAGCGGTAGATGTGGCGGCAGTATTTATTGTATGTATATACAGTGAGCGGTAGATGTGGCGGCAGTATTTATTGTATGTATATACAGTGAGCGGTAGATGTGGCGGCAGTATTGTATGTATATACAGTGAGCGGTAGATGTGGCGGCAGTATTGTATGTATATACAGTGAGCGGTAGATGTGGCGGCAGAATTGTATGTATATACAGTGAGCGGTAGATGTGGTGGCAGTATTTATTGTATGTGTATACAGTGAGCGGTAGATGTGGCGGCAGTATTTATTGTATGTATATACAGTGAGCGGTAGATGTGGCGGCAGTATTTATTGTATGTATATACAGTGAGCGGTAGATGTGGCGGCAGTATTGTATGTATATACAGTGAGCGGTAGATGTGGCGGCAGAATTGTATGTATATACAGTGAGCGGTAGATGTGGTGGCAGTATTTATTGTATGTGTATACAGTGAGCGGTAGATGTGGCGGCAGTATTTATTGTATGTGTATACAGTGAGCGGTAGATGTGGCGGCAGTATTTATTGTATGTGTATACAGTGAGCGGTAGATGTGGCGGCAGTATTTATTGTATGTATATACAGTGAGCGGTAGATGTGGCGGCAGTATTTATTGTATGTATATACAGTGAGCGGTAGATGTGGCGGCAGTATTTATTGTATGTATATACAGTGAGCGGTAGATGTGGTGGCAGTATTGTATGTATATACAGTGAGCGGTAGATGTGGCGGCAGTATTTATTGTATGTATATACAGTGAGCGGTAGATGTGGCGGCAGTATTTATTGTATGTATATACAGTGAGCGGTAGATGTGGCGGCAGTATTTATTGTATGTATATACAGTGAGCGGTAGATGTGGCGGCAGTATTTATTGTATGTATATACAGTGAGCGGTAGATGTGGCGGCAGTATTTATTGTATGTATATACAGTGAGCGGTAGATGTGGCGGCAGTATTTATTGTATGTATATACAGTGAGCGGTAGATGTGGCGGCAGTATTTATTGTATGTATATACAGTGAGCGGTAGATGTGGCGGCAGTATTGTATGTATATACAGTGAGCGGTAGATGTGGCGGCAGTATTTATTGTATGTATATACAGTGAGCGGTAGATGTGGCGGCAGTATTTATTGTATGTATATACAGTGAGCGGTAGATGTGGCGGCAGTATTTATTGTATGTATATACAGTGAGCGGTAGATGTGGCGGCAGTATTTATTGTATGTATATACAGTGAGCGGTAGATGTGGCGGCAGTATTTATTGTATGTATATACAGTGAGCGGTAGATGTGGCGGCAGTATTTATTGTATGTATATACAGTGAGCGGTAGATGTGGCGGCAGTATTGTATGTATATACAGTGAGCGGTAGATGTGGCGGCAGTATTTATTGTATGTGTATACAGTGAGCGGTAGATGTGGCGGCAGTATTTATTGTATGTATATACAGTGAGCGGTAGATGTGGCGGCTGTTTTGTATGTATGTATATACAGTGAGCGGTAGATGTGGCGGCAGTATTTATTGTATGTGTATACAGTGAGCGGTAGATGTGGCGGCAGTATTTATTGTATGTATATACAGTGAGCGGTAGATATGGCGGCAGTATTGTATGTATATACAGTGAACGGTAGATGTGGTGGCAGTGTTTATTGTATGTATATACAGTGAGCGGTAGATGTGGCGGCAGTATTTATTGTATGTATATACAGTGAGCGGTAGATGTGGCGGCAGTATTGTATGTATATACAGTGAGCGGTAGATGTAGCGGCAGTATTGTATGTATATACAGTGAGCGGTAGATGTGGCGGCAGTATTTATTGTATGTGTATACAGTGAGCGGTAGATGTGGTGGCAGTATTTATTGTATGTGTATACAGTGAGCGGTAGATGTGGTGGCAGTATTTATTGTATGTGTATACAGTGAGCGGTAGATGTGGTGGCAGTATTTATTGTATGTGTATACAGTGAGCGGTAGATGTGGTGGCAGTATTTATTGTATGTGTATACAGTGAGCGGTAGATGTGGTGGCAGTATTTATTGTATGTATATACAGTGAGCGGTAGATGTGGCGGCAGTATTGTATGTATATACAGTGAGCGGTAGATGTGGCGGCAGAATTGTATGTATATACAGTGAGCGGTAGATGTGGCGGCAGTATTGTATGTATATACAGTGAGCGGTAGATGTGGCGGCAGTATTTATTGTATGTGTATACAGTGAGCGGTAGATGTGGCGGCAGTATTTATTGTATGTGTATACAGTGAGCGGTAGATGTGGCGGCAGTATTTATTGTATGTGTATACAGTGAGCGGTAGATGTGGCGGCAGTATTGTATGTATATACAGTGAGCGGTAGATGTGGCGGCAGTATTGTATGTATATACAGTGAGCGGTAGATGTGGCGGCAGTATTTATTGTATGTGTATACAGTGAGCGGTAGATGTGGCGGCAGTATTTATTGTATGTATATACAGTGAGCGGTAGATGTGGTGGCAGTATTTATTGTATGTATATACAGTGAACGGTAGATGTGGCGGCAGTATTGTATGTGTATACAGTGAGCGGTAGATGTGGCGGCAGTATTTATTGTATGTGTATACAGTGAGCGGTAGATGTGGCGGCAGTATTTATTGTATGTGTATACAGTGAGCGGTAGATGTGGCGGCAGTATTGTATGTGTATACAGTGAGCGGTAGATGTGGCGGCTGTTTTGTATGTATGTATATACAGTGAGCGGTAGATGTGGCGGCAGTATTTATTGTATGTGTATACAGTGAGCGGTAGATGTGGCGGCTGTTTTGTATGTATGTATATACAGTGAGCGGTAGATGTGGCGGCAGTATTTATTGTATGTGTATACAGTGAGCGGTAGATGTGGCGGCAGTATTTATTGTATATACAGTGAGCGGTAGATGTGGCGGCAGTATTTATTGTATGTGTATACAGTGAGCGGTAGATGTGGCGGCAGTATTTATTGTATGTATATACAGTGAGCGGTAGATGTGGCGGCAGTATTTATTGTATGTATATACAGTGAACGGTAGATGTGGCGGCAGTATTGTATGTGTATACAGTGAGCGGTAGATGTGGCGGCAGTATTTATTGTATGTGTATACAGTGAGCGGTAGATGTGGCGGCAGTATTTATTGTATGTGTATACAGTGAGCGGTAGATGTGGCGGCAGTATTGTATGTGTATACAGTGAGCGGTAGATGTGGCGGCTGTTTTGTATGTATGTATATACAGTGAGCGGTAGATGTGGCGGCAGTATTTATTGTATGTGTATACAGTGAGCGGTAGATGTGGCGGCTGTTTTGTATGTATGTATATACAGTGAGCGGTAGATGTGGCGGCAGTATTTATTGTATGTGTATACAGTGAGCGGTAGATGTGGCGGCAGTATTGTATGTGTATACAGTGAGCGGTAGATGTGGCGGCAGTATTTATTGTATATACAGTGAGCGGTAGATGTGGCGGCAGTATTTATTGTATGTGTATACAGTGAGCGGTAGATGTGGCGGCAGTATTTATTGTATGTATATACAGTTATTCATGCACTCCTGGCACCTTGCCAGCTTTATTTAGACAGGTTGCAGGAAAAAATAAACATAAAGCAGGAACAAAATAAAATCCTAGACCACTCACAGCCCCCCCTACAGCCAGCCTGCTGTTTCATAGGGAAAGATTACACCGAATCTCTTCCTTATAAACATGTTCGACCTTCCGCACTCTCACCAGCCAACAAGTACAAGTCTCCCGGTCACCTTTGACCAATTTCCTGCCAACAGTTCCACTCCGGTCCCACCTCTCCAGGTTCTTCAGCTTGGTGTATGCAGGGCTCTTGAGACTAGATACAGACAATACAGATGCTTCTGGCCTTTGTCTTCCTCTGTCACCGGTTTGCAGGACTTCTGTAGTTGCGTTCGGTCTAGCTTCTGCCTCAGAGAATATTTCGGCCTCAGCAACTTTACTAACCAACATCCTTAGATTTTAGAAAAACAGACTTTTCAAAAATGAGATTAGTCATAAATGAGTCCCTATCATACTGGAACGGATTACATGGAGTCCAGGAGAAATGGGACTACTTAAAAGACGCATTATTGAAGGCAACAGAAAATTGTATTAGACTTGTCAGTAAAAGCAGAAAAAGAAAGAGACCCCTGTGTACTCAGCAGAAGTGGCCAAAATCATAAAAAACAAAAAGCTGCATTTAGTAATTATAAAACAACCCAGAGCAATGAAGATCGAGAAATCTACAAGACTAGGCAGAAAGAGGCCAAGCAAGTTATAAGATCTTCTAAAGCGCAGGCAGAAGAAAAACTAGTCCAGTCTGTGAGAAAAGGGGGTAAGACATTCTACAGATATATATATAAATGATAAAAGGGGATAAGACATTCTACATATATATATAAATGATAAAAGGGGATAAGACATTCTACATATATATATATATATATATAAATGATAAAAGGGGATAAGACATTCTACATATATATATATATATATAAATGATAAAAGGGGATAAGACATTCTACATATATATATATAAATGATAAAAGGAGATAAGACATTCTACATATATATATATATATATATATATATATATATATATATATATATATATATATATATATATATATATATATATATATATATATACCGTATATACTCGAGTATAAGCCGAGTTTTTCAGCACGATTTTTCGTGCTGAAAACACCCCCCTCGGCTTATACTCGAGTGAACTCCCCCACCCGCAGTGGTCTTCAACCTGCGGACTTCCAGAGGTTTCAAAACTACAACTCCCAGCAAGCCAGGGCAGCCATCGGCTGTCCGGGCTTGCTGGGAGTTGTAGTTTTGAAACCTCCGGAGGTCCGCAGGTTGAAGACCACTGCGGCCTTCAACATCATCCAGCCCCCTCTCACCCCCTTTAGTTCTGAGTACTCACCTCCGCTCGGCGCTGGTCCGGTCCTGCAGGGCTGTCCGGTGAGGAGGTGGTCCGGTGAGGAGGTGGTCCGGGCTGCTATCTTCACCGGGGAGGCCTCTTCTAAGCGCTTCGGGCCCGGCCTCAGAATAGTCACGTTGCCTTGACAACGACGCAGATACGTCGTTGTCAAGGCAACGGCTCTATTCCGGGCCGGAAGCGCGGAGAAGAGGCGCCCCCGGTGAAGATAGCAGCCCGGACCACCTCCTCACCGGACCACCTCCTTACCGGACAGCCCTGCAGGACCGGACCAGCGCCGAGCGGAGGTGAGTACTCAGAACTAAAGGGGGTGAGAGGGGGCTGGATGATGTTGAAGGCCGCAGTGGTCTTCAACCTGCGGACCTCCGGAGGTTTCAAAACTACAACTCCCAGCAAGCCCGGACAGCCGATGGCTGCCCGGGCTTGCTGGGAGATGTAGTTTTGAAACCTCTGGAGGTCCGCATGTTGAAGGCCGCAGTGGTCTTCAACCTGCGGACCTCCGGAGGTTTCAAAACTACAACTCCCAGCAAGCCCGGGCAGCCGATGGCTGCCCGGGCTTGCTGGGAGTTGTAGTTTTGAAACCTCTGGAGGTCCGCAGGTTGAAGACCACTGAGGGCGAATGATGAGAAGAGGATGATGAAGGGGGGGGGGGGGGGGTGGGGATGATGAAGGGGGGTGGGGATGATGAAGGGGGGGGGTGTGGGATGATTACAAGGGGATGATGAAGGGGGGATGTGTGGGATGATAAGGGGATGTGTGGGATGATGACAAGGGGGGATGTGTGGGATGATGACAAGGGGATGATGAAGGGGGGATGTGTAGGATGATGACAAGGGGATGATGAAGGGGGGATGTGTGGGATAAGGGGATGTGTGGGATGATGACAAGGGGATGATGAAGGGGGGATGTGTGGGATGATGACAAGGGGATGATGAAGGGGGGATGTGTGGGATGATGACAAGGGGATGATGAAGGGGGGATGTGTGGGATGATGACAAGGGGATGATGAAGGGGGGATGTGTGGGATGATAAGGGGATGTGTGGGATGATGACAAGGGGATGATGAAGGGGGGATGTGTGGGATGATAAGGGGATGTGTGGGATGATGATAAGGGGATGATGAAGGGGGGATGTGTGGGATGATAAGGGGATGTGTGGGATGATGATAAGGGGATGATGAAGGGGGGATGTGTGGGATGATGACAAGGGGATGATGAGGATGTTAATGACGGGTCTGGATGATGACAGGGGGGGATGAGGTATTTCCCACCCTAGGCTTATACTCGAGTCAATAACTTTTCCTGGGACTTTGGGTTGAAATTAGGGGTCTCGGCTTATACTCGGGTTGGCTTATACTCGAGTATATACGGTAAATGATAAAAGGAGATAAGACATTCTACATATATATATATATATATATATATAAATGATAAAAGGGGATAAGACATTCTACATATATATATATAAATGATAAAAGGAGATAAGACATTCTACATATATATATATATAAATGATAAAAGGGGATAAGACATTCTACATATATATATAAATGATAAAAGGGGATAAGACATTCTACATATATATATATAAATGATAAAAGGGGATAAGACATTCTACATATATATATAAATGATAAAAGGGGATAAGACATTCTACATATATATATAAATGATAAAAGGGGATAAGACATTCTACATATATATATAAATGATAAAAGGGAATAAGACATTCTACATATATATATAAATGATAAAAGGGGATAAGACATTCTACATATATATATAAATGATAAAAGGGAATAAGACATTCTACATATATATATAAATGATAAAAGGGAATAAGACATTCTACATATATATATAAATGATAAAAGGGGATAAGACATTCTACATATATATATAAATGATAAAAGGGGATAAGACATTCTACATATATATATATATATGATAAAAGGGGATAAGACATTCTACATATATATATAAATGATAAAAGGAGATAAGACATTCTACATATATATATAAATGATAAAAGGAGATAAGACATTCTACAGATATATATATATGATAAAAGGGGATAAGACATTCTACATATATATATATAAATGATAAAAGGGACAAGACATTCTACATATATATATATAAATGATAAAAGGGGATAAGACATTCTACATATATATATAAATGATAAAAGGGGATAAGACATTCTACATATATATATAAATGATAAAAGGGGATAAGACATTCTACATATATATATAAATGATAAAAGGGGATAAGACATTCTACATATATATATAAATGATAAAAGGGAATAAGACATTCTACATATATATATAAATGATAAAAGGGGATAAGACATTCTACATATATATATAAATGATAAAAGGGAATAAGACATTCTACATATATATATAAATGATAAAAGGGAATAAGACATTCTACATATATATATAAATGATAAAAGGGGATAAGACATTCTACATATATATATAAATGATAAAAGGGGATAAGACATTCTACATATATATATATATATGATAAAAGGGGATAAGACATTCTACATATATATATAAATGATAAAAGGAGATAAGACATTCTACAGATATATATATATGATAAAAGGGGATAAGACATTCTACATATATATATAAATGATAAAAGGGACAAGACATTCTACATATATATATAAATGATAAAGGGGGATAAGACATTCTACATATATATAAATGATAAAAGGGGATAAGACATTCTACATATATATATATATAAATGATAAAAGGGGATAAGACATTCTACATATATATATAAATGATAAAAGGGGATAAGACATTCTACATATATATATAAATGATAAAAGGGGATAAGACATTCTACATATATATATATAAATGATAAAAGGGGATAAGACATTCTACATATATATATATATAAATGATAAAAGGAGATAAGACATTCTACATATATATATAAATGATAAAAGGGGATAAGACATTCTACATATATATATATAAATGATAAAAGGGGATAAGACATTCTACATATATATATATAAATGATAAAAGGGGATAAGACATTCTACATATATATATAAATGATAAAAGGGGATAAGACATTCTACATATACCGTATATACTCGAGTATAGGCCGAGTTTTTCAGCACGATTTTTCGTGCTGAAAACACCCCCCTCGGCTTATACTCGAGTGAACTCCCCCACCCGCAGTGGTCTTCAACCTGCGGACCTCCAGAGGTTTCAAAACTACAACTCCCAGCAAGCCCGGGCAGCCATCGGCTGTCCGGGCTTGCTGGGAGTTGTAGTTTTGAAACCTCCGGAGGTCCGCAGGTTGAAGACCACTGCGGCCTTCAACATCATCCAGCCCCCTCTCACCCCCTTTAGTTCTGAGTACTCACCTCCGCTCGGCGCTGGTCCGGTCCTGCAGGGCTGTCCGGTGAGGAGGTGGTCCGGTGAGGAGGTGGTCCGGGCTGCTATCTTCACCGGGGAGGCCTCTTCTAAGCGCTTCGGGCCCGGCCTCAGAATAGTCACGTTGCCTTGACAACGACGCAGATACGTCGTTGTTAAGGCAACGGCTCTATTCCGGGCCGGAAGCGCGGAGAAGAGGCGCCCCCGGTGAAGATAGCAGCCCGGACCACCTCCTCACCGGACCACCTCCTCACCGGACAGCCCTGCAGGACCGGACCAGCGCCGAGCGGAGGTGAGTACTCAGAACTAAAGGGGGTGAGAGGGGGCTGGATGATGTTGAAGGCCGCAGTGGTCTTCAACCTGCGGACCTCCGGAGGTTTCAAAACTACAACTCCCAGCAAGCCCGGACAGCCGATGGCTGCCCGGGCTTGCTGGGAGTTGTAGTTTTGAAACCTCTGGAGGTCCGCATGTTGAAGGCCGCAGTGGTCTTCAACCTGCGGACCTCCGGAGGTTTCAAAACTACAACTCCCAGCAAGCCCGGACAGCCGATGGCTGCCCGGGCTTGCTGGGAGTTGTAGTTTTGAAACCTCTGGAGGTCCGCATGTTGAAGGCCGCAGTGGTCTTCAACCTGCGGACCTCCGGAGGTTTCAAAACTACAACTCCCAGCAAGCCCGGACAGCCGATGGCTGCCCGGGCTTGCTGGGAGTTGTAGTTTTGAAACCTCTGGAGGTCCGCAGGTTGAAGACCACTGAGGGCGAATGATGAGAAGAGGATGATGAAGGGGGGGGGGGTGTGGGGATGATGAAGGGGGGTGTGTGGGATGATTACAAGGGGATGATGAAGGGGGGATGTGTGGGATGATAAGGGGATGTGTGGGATGATGACAAGGGGATGATGAAGGGGGGATGTGTGGGATGATAAGGGGATGTGTGGGATGATGACAAGGGGATGATGAAGGGGGGATGTGTGGGATGATGACAAGGGGATGATGAAGGGGGGATGTGTGGGATAAGGGGATGTGTGGGATGATGACAAGGGGATGATGAAGGGGGGATGTGTGGATAAGGGGATGTGTGGGATGATGACAAGGGGATGATGAAGGGGGGATGTGTGGGATAAGGGGATGTGTGGGATGATGACAAGGGGATGATGAAGGGGGGATGTGTGGGATGATGATGAAGGGGGGATGTGTGGGATGATAAGGGGATGTGTGGGATGATGACAAGGGGATGATGAAGGGGGGATGTGTGGGATGATGACAAGGGGATGATGAGGATGTTAATGACGGGTCTGGATGATGACAGGGGGGGATGAGGTATTTCCCACCCTAGGCTTATACTCGAGTCAATAACTTTTCCTGGGATTTTGGGTTGAAATTAGGGGTCTCGGCTTATACTCGGGTCGGCTTATACTCGAGTATATACGGTATATATAAATGATAAAAGGGGATAAGACATTCTACATATATATATAAATGATAAAAGGGGATAAGACATTCTACATATATATATAAATGATAAAAGGGGATAAGACATTCTACATATATATATAAATGATAAAAGGGGATAAGACATTCTACATATATATATATAAATGATAAAAGGAGAGAAGACATTCTACATATATATATATAAATGATAAAAGGGGATAAGACATTCTACATATATATATAAATGATAAAAGGGGATAAGACATTCTACATATATATATATAAATGATAAAAGGGGATAAGACATTCTACATATATATATAAATGATAAAAGGGGATAAGACATTCTACATATATATATAAATGATAAAAGGGGATAAGACATTCTACATATATATATAAATGATAAAAGGGGATAAGACATTCTACATATATATATAAATGATAAAAGGGATAAGACATTCTACATATATATATATAAATGATAAAAGGGGATAAGACATTCTACATATATATATATAAATGATAAAAGGGGATAAGACATTCTACATATATATATAAATGATAAGAGGGGATAAGACATTCTACAGATATATAAATGATAAAAGGGGATAAGACATTCTACATATATATAAATGATAAAAGGGGATAAGACATTCTACATATATATATAAATGATAAAAGGGGATAAGACATTCTACATATATATATAAATGATAAAAGGGGATAAGACATTCTACATATATATATATAAATGATAAAAGGGGATAAGACATTCTACATATATATATAAATGATAAAAGGAGATAAGACATTCTACATATATATATAAATGATAAAAGGAGATAAGACATTCTACATATATATATAAATGATAAAAGGGGATAAGACATTCTACATATATATATATATATAAATGATAAAAGGGGATAAGACATTCTACATATATATATATATATAAATGATAAAAGGGGATAAGACATTCTACATATATATATAAATGATAAAAGGGGATAAGACATTCTACATATATATATATATATAAATGATAAAAGGAGATAAGACATTCTACATATATATATATAAATGATAAAAGGGGATAAGACATTCTACATATATATATAAATGATAAAAGGAGATAAGACATTCTACATATATATAAATGATAAAAGGGGATAAGACATTCTACATATATATATAAATGATAAAATGGGATAAGACATTCTACATATATATATAAATGATAAAAGGGGATAAGACATTCTACATATATATATAAATGATAAAAGGGGATAAGACATTCTACATATATATATAAATGATAAAAGGGGATAAGACATTCTACATATATATATAAATGATAAAAGGGGATAAGACATTCTACATATATATATAAATGATAAAAGGGGATAAGACATTCTACATATATATATAAATGATAAAAGGAGATAAGACATTCTACATATATATATATAAATGATAAAAGGGGATAAGACATTCTACATATATATATATAAATGATAAAAGGGGATAAGACATTCTACATATATATATATAAATGATAAAAGGGGATAAGACATTCTACATATATATATATAAATGATAAAAGGGGATAAGACATTCTACATATATATATAAATGATAAAAGGGGATAAGACATTCTACATATATATAAATGATAAAATGGGATAAGACATTCTACAGATATATATAAATGATAAAAGGGGATAAGACATTCTACATATATATATATAAATGATAAAAGGGGATAAGACATTCTACACATATATATATAAATGATAAAAGGGGATAAGACATTCTACATATATATATAAATGATAAAAGGGGATAAGACATTCTACATATATATAAATGATAAAAGGGGATAAGACATTCTACATATATATATATATAAATGATAAAAGGGGATAAGACATTCTACATATATATATATATAAATGATAAAAGGGGATAAGACATTCTACATATATATATATATATATATATATATATATATATATATATATATATAAATGATAAAAGGGGATAAGACATTCTACATATATATAAATGATAAAAGGGGATAAGACATTCTACATATATATATATAAATGATAAAAGGAGATAAGACATTCTACATATATATATATAAATGATAAAAGGAGATAAGACATTCTACATATATATATATAAATGATAAAAGGGGATAAGACATTCTACATATATATATAAATGATAAAAGGGGATAAGACATTCTACATATATATATAAATGATAAAAGGGGATAAGACATTCTACATATATATATAAATGATAAAAGGGGATAAGACATTCTACATATACATATATATATAAATGATAAAAGGGGATAAGACATTCTACATATATATATATAAATGATAAAAGGGGATAAGACATTCTACATATATATATATAAATGATAAAAGGAAATGTAAACAAGGATTAAGTGAACACCTGGCGCAGCTATCCAGCTTGATGATTCCCTGATTGCCGGCATGTGAGGCCGTAGCCGAGTACCTGGACTGGTGTCGCCGCTGCTCATGAGCTGGGGAGATGGCGGTTGCTGTTGCATCTGTGGGTCCCGGAGGAGAGAGATTGTCCTTGTCTTGAGAGTGATTGGAGGGAATAAGAGAGCCCAGAGGTGGGAGACATAGCGGAGGAGTAAGGAGATAAGTCGGAGAAGTTGTGGGTGCTGTGATTGACTTCGGAACTGCTGGAGGGGAGAGTGAGGAGCGGGAACGGAGGAGATATTTGAACTATATGAGACGCTGAGTTCCTTAAGAGCAGGAAGGGACTGGTGAGAGGAGCCGTGCTCCATACATAGGGGATTAATCCACGTGGGACACCAGGATCTGTGAGGGAGAGGCAAAGGATTTATATCCTGGAGGGTGAGAGGAGCCGTGCTCCATACATAGGGGATTAATCCACGTGGGACACCAGGATCTGTGAGGGAGAGGAGAGGCAAAGGATTTATATCCTGGAGGGTGAGAGGAGCCGTGCTCCATACATAGGGGATTAATCCACGTGGGACACCAGGATCTGTGAGGGAGAGGAGAGGCAAAGGATTTATATCCTGGAGGGTGAGAGGAGCCGTGCTCCATACATAGGGGATTAATCCACGTGGGACACCAGGATCTGTGAGGGAGAGGAGAGGCAAAGGATTTATATCCTGGAGGGTGAGAGGAGCCGTGCTCCATACATAGGGGATTAATCCACGTGGGACACCAGGATCTGTGAGGGAGAGGAGAGGCAAAGGATTTATATCCTGGAGGGTGAGAGGAGACGTGCTCCATACATAGGGGATTAATCCACGTGGGACACCAGGATCTGTGAGGGAGAGGAGAGGCAAAGGATTTATATCCTGGAGGGTGAGAGGAGCCGTGCTCCATACATAGGGGATTAATCCACGTGGGACACCGGGATCTGTGAGGGAGAGGAGAGGCAAAGGATTTATAGCCTGGAGGGTGAGAGGAGCCGTGCTCCATACATAGGGGATTAATCCACGTGGGACACCAGGATCTGTGAGGGAGAGGAGAGGCAAAGGATTTATATCCTGGAGGGTGAGAGGAGCCGTGCTCCATACATAGGGGATTAATCCACGTGGGACACCGGGATCTGTGAGGGAGAGGAGAGGCAAAGGATTTATATCCTGGAGGGTGAGAGGAGCCGTGCTCCATACATAGGGGATTAATCCACGTGGGACACCGGGATCTGTGAGGGAGAGGAGAGGCAAAGGATTTATATCCTGGAGGGTGAGAGGAGCCGTGCTCCATACATAGGGGATTAATCCACGTGGGACACCGGGATCTGTGAGGGAGAGGAGAGGCAAAGGATTTATATCCTGGAGGGTGAGAGGAGCCGTGCTCCATACATAGGGGATTAATCCACGTGGGACACCAGGATCTGTGAGGGAGAGGAGAGGCAAAGGATTTATATCCTGGAGGGTGAGAGGAGCCGTGCTCCATACATAGGGGATTAATCCACGTGGGACACCGGGATCTGTGAGGGAGAGGAGAGGCAAAGGATTTATATCCTGGAGGGTGAGAGGAGCCGTGCTCCATACATAGGGGATTAATCCACGTGGGACACCGGGATCTGTGAGGGAGAGGAGAGGCAAAGGATTTATATCCTGGAGGGTGAGAGGAGCCGTGCTCCATACATAGGGGATTAATCCACGTGGGACACCAGGATCTGTGCGGGAGAGGAGAGGCAAAGGATTTATATCCTGGAGGGTGAGAGGAGCCGTGCTCCATACATAGGGGATTAATCCACGTGGGACACCAGGATCTGTGCGGGAGAGGAGAGGCAAAGGATTTATATCCTGGAGGGTGAGAGGAGCCGTGCTCCATACATAGGGGATTAATCCACGTGGGACACCAGGATCTGTGAGGGAGAGGAGAGGCAAAGGATTTATATCCTGGAGGGTGAGAGGAGCCGTGCTCCATACATAGGGGATTAATCCACGTGGGACACCAGGATCTGTGAGGGAGAGGCAAAGGATTTATATCCTGGAGGGTGAGAGGAGCCGTGCTCCATACATAGGGGATTAATCCACGTGGGACACCAGGATCTGTGAGGGAGAGGAGAGGCAAACGATTTATATCCTGGAGGGTGAGAGGAGCCGTGCTCCATACATAGGGGATTAATCCACGTGGGACACCAGGATCTGTGAGGGAGAGGAGAGGCAAAGGATTTATATCCTGGAGGGTGAGAGGAGCCGTGCTCCATACATAGGGGATTAATCCATGTGGGACACCGGTATCTGTGAGGGAGAGGAGAGGCAAAGGATTTATAGCCTGGAGGGTGAGAGGAGCCGTGGTCCATACATAGGGGATTAATCCACGTGGGACACCGGGATCTGTGAGGGAGAGGAGAGGCAAAGGATTTATATCCTGGAGGGTGAGAGGAGCCGTGCTCCATACATAGGGGATTAATCCACGTGGGACACCAGGATCTGTGAGGGAGAGGAGAGGCAAAGGATTTATATCCTGGAGGGTGAGAGGAGCCGTGCTCCATACATAGGGGATTAATCCACGTGGGACACCGGGATCTGTGCGGGAGAGGAGAGGCAAAGGATTTATATCCTGGAGGGTGAGAGGAGCCGTGCTCCATACATAGGGGATTAATCCACGTGGGACACCAGGATCTGTGAGGGAGAGGAGAGGCAAAGGATTTATATCCTGGAGGGTGAGAGGAGCCGTGCTCCATACATAGGGGATTAATCCACGTGGGACACCAGGATCTGTGAGGGAGAGGCAAAGGATTTATATCCTGGAGGGTGAGAGGAGCCGTGCTCCATACATAGGGGATTAATCCACGTGGGACACCAGGATCTGTGAGGGAGAGGAGAGGCAAAGGATTTATATCCTGGAGGGTGAGAGGAGCCGTGCTCCATACATAGGGGATTAATCCACGTGGGACACCAGGATCTGTGAGGGAGAGGCAAAGGATTTATATCCTGGAGGGTGAGAGGAGCCGTGCTCCATACATAGGGGATTAATCCACGTGGGACACCAGGATCTGTGAGGGAGAGGAGAGGCAAACGATTTATATCCTGGAGGGTGAGAGGAGCCGTGCTCCATACATAGGGGATTAATCCACGTGGGACACCAGGATCTGTGAGGGAGAGGAGAGGCAAAGGATTTATATCCTGGAGGGTGAGAGGAGCCGTGCTCCATACATAGGGGATTAATCCATGTGGGACACCGGGATCTGTGAGGGAGAGGAGAGGCAAAGGATTTATAGCCTGGAGGGTGAGAGGAGCCGTGGTCCATACATAGGGGATTAATCCACGTGGGACACCGGGATCTGTGAGGGAGAGGAGAGGCAAAGGATTTATATCCTGGAGGGTGAGAGGAGCCGTGCTCCATACATAGGGGATTAATCCACGTGGGACACCAGGATCTGTGAGGGAGAGGAGAGGCAAAGGATTTATATCCTGGAGGGTGAGAGGAGCCGTGCTCCATACATAGGGGATTAATCCACGTGGGACACCGGGATCTGTGCGGGAGAGGAGAGGCAAAGGATTTATATCCTGGAGGGTGAGAGGAGCCGTGCTCCATACATAGGGGATTAATCCACGTGGGACACCAGGATCTGTGAGGGAGAGGAGAGGCAAAGGATTTATATCCTGGAGGGTGAGAGGAGCCGTGGTCCATACATAGGGGATCAATCCACGTGGGACACCAGGATCTGTGAGGGAGAGGAGAGGCAAAGGATTTATATCCTGGAGGGTGAGAGGAGCCGTGCTCCATACATAGGGGATTAATCCACGTGGGACACCAGGATCTGTGAGGGAGAGGAGAGGCAAACGATTTATATCCTGGAGGGTGAGAGGAGCCGTGCTCCATACATAGGGGATTAATCCACGTGGGACACCGGGATCTGTGCGGGAGAGGAGAGGCAAAGGATTTATAGCCTGGAGGGTGAGAGGAGCCGTGCTCCATACATAGGGGATTAATCCACGTGGGACATCAGGATCTGTGAGGGAGAGGCAAAGGATTTATATCCTGGAGGGTGAGAGGAGCCGTGCTCCATACATAGGGGATCAATCCACGTGGGACACCAGGATCTGTGAGGGAGAGGAGAGGCAAAGGATTTATAGCCTGGAGGGTGAGAGGAGCCGTGCTCCATACATAGGGGATTAATCCACGTGGGACACCAGGATCTGTGAGGGAGAGGAGAGGCAAAGGATTTATATCCTGGAGGGTGAGAGGAGCCGTGCTCCATACATAGGGGATTAATCCACGTGGGACACCGGGATCTGTGCGGGAGAGGAGAGGCAAAGGATTTATATCCTGGAGGGTGAGAGGAGCCGTGCTCCATACATAGGGGATTAATCCACGTGGGACACCAGGATCTGTAAGGGAGAGGAGAGGCAAAGGATTTATAGTCTGGAGGGTGAGAGGAGCCGTGCTCCATACATAGGGGATTAATCCACGTGGGACACCGGGATCTGTGAGGGAGAGGAGAGGCAAAGGATTTATATCCTGGAGGGTGAGAGGAGCCGTGCTCCATACATAGGGGATTAATCCACGTGGGACACCGGGATCTGTGAGGGAGAGGAGAGGCAAAGGATTTATATCCTGGAGGGTGAGAGGAGCCGTGCTCCATACATAGGGGATTAATCCACGTGGGACACCAGGATCTGTGAGGGAGAGGAGAGGCAAAGGATTTATATCCTGGAGGGTGAGAGGAGCCGTGCTCCATACATAGGGGATCAATCCACGTGGGACACCGGGATCTGTGAGGGAGAGGCAAAGGATTTATATCCTGGAGGGTGAGAGGAGCCGTGCTCCATACATAGGGGATTAATCCACGTGGGACACCAGGATCTGTGAGGGAGAGGCAAAGGATTTATAGTCTGGAGGGTGAGAGGAGCCGTGCTCCATACATAGGGGATTAATCCACGTGGGACACCAGGATCTGTGAGGGAGAGGAGAGGCAAAGGATTTATATCCTGGAGGGTGAGAGGAGCCGTGCTCCATACATAGGGGATTAATCCACGTGGGACACCGGGATCTGTGAGGGAGAGGAGAGGCAAAGGATTTATATCCTGGAGGGTGAGAGGAGCCGTGCTCCATACATAGGGGATCAATCCACGTGGGACACCGGGATCTGTGAGGGAGAGGAGAGGCAAAGGATTTATAGCCTGGAGGGTGAGAGGAGCCGTGCTCCATACATAGGGGATTAATCCACGTGGGACACCGGGATCTGTGAGGGAGAGGAGAGGCAAAGGATTTATATCCTGGAGGGTGAGAGGAGCCGTGCTCCATACATAGGGGATTAATCCACGTGGGACACCAGGATCTGTGAGGGAGAGGAGAGGCAAAGGATTTATATCCTGGAGGGTGAGAGGAGCCGTGCTCCATACATAGGGGATTAATCCACGTGGGACACCGGGATCTGTGAGGGAGAGGAGAGGCAAAGGATTTATAGTCTGGAGGGGGAGAGGAGCCGTGCTCCATACATAGGGGATTAATCCACGTGGGACACCGGGATCTGTGAGGGAGAGGAGAGGCAAAGGATTTATATCCTGGAGGGTGAGAGGAGCCGTGCTCCATACATAGGGGATTAATCCACGTGGGACACCGGGATCTGTGAGGGAGAGGAGAGGCAAAGGATTTATATCCTGGAGGGTGAGAGGAGCCGTGCTCCATACATAGGGGATTAATCCACGTGGGACACCGGGATCTGTGAGGGAGAGGAGAGGCAAAGGATTTATAGCCTGGAGGGTGAGAGGAGCCGTGGTCCATACATAGGGGATTAATCCACGTGGGACACCGGGATCTGTGAGGGAGAGGAGAGGCAAAGGATTTATATCCTGGAGGGTGAGAGGAGCCGTGCTCCATACATAGGGGATTAATCCACGTGGGACACCAGGATCTGTGAGGGAGAGGCAAAGGATTTATAGCCTGGAGGGTGAGAGGAGCCGTGCTCCATACATAGGGGATTAATCCACGTGGGACACCGGGATCTGTGAGGGAGAGGCAAAGGATTTATAGTCTGGAGGGTGAGAGGAGCCGTGGTCCATACATAGGGGATTAATCCACGTGGGACACCGGGATCTGTGAGGGAGAGGCAAAGGATTTATAGTCTGGAGGGGGAGAGGAGCCGTGCTCCATACATAGGGGATTAATCCACGTGGGACACCGGGATCTGTGAGGGAGAGGCAAAGGATTTATAGTCTGGAGGGTGAGAGGAGCCGTGGTCCATACATAGGGGATTAATCCACGTGGGACACCAGGATCTGTGAGGGAGAGGAGAGGCAAAGGATTTATAGCCTGGAGGGTGAGAGGAGCCGTGCTCCATACATAGGGGATTAATCCACGTGGGACACCAGGATCTGTGAGGGAGAGGCAAAGGATTTATAGTCTGGAGGGTGAGAGGAGCCGTGCTCCATACATAGGGGATTAATCCACGTGGGACACCGGGATCTGGAGGGAGAGGCAAAGGATTTATAGCCTGGAGGGTGAGAGGAGCCGTGGTCCATACATAGGGGATTAATCCACGTGGGACACCGGGATCTGTGAGGGAGAGGAGAGGCAAAGGATTTATAGTCTGGAGGGTGAGAGGAGCCATGCTCCATACATAGGGGATTAATCCACGTGGGACACCGGGATCTGTGAGGGAGAGGAGAAGCAAAGGAGGAGGAGGGTGAGAGGAGCCGTGCTCCATACATAGGGGATTAATCCACGTGGGACACCAGGATCTGTGAGGGAGAGGCAAAGGATTTATAGCCTGGAGGGTGAGAGGAGCCGTGCTCCATACATAGGGGATTAATCCACGTGGGACACCAGGATCTGTGAGGGAGAGGAGAGGCAAAGGATTTATAGTCTGGAGGGTGAGAGGAGCCGTGCTCCATACATAGGGGATTAATCCACGTGGGACATCAGGATCTGTGAGGGAGAGGCAAAGGATTTATATCCTGGAGGGTGAGAGGAGCCTTGCTCCATACATAGGGGATTAATCCACGTGGGACACCGGGATCTGTGAGGGAGAGGAGAGGCAAAGGATTTATAGCCTGGAGGGTGAGAGGAGCCGTGCTCCATACATAGGGGATTAATCCACATGGGACACCGGGCTCTGTGAGGGAGAGGAGAGGCAAAGGATTTATAGCCTGGAGGGTGAGAGGAGCCGTGCTCCATACATAGGGGATTAATCCACGTGGGACACCAGGATCTGTGAGGGAGAGGAGAGGCAAAGGATTTATATCCTGGAGGGTGAGAGGAGCCGTGCTCCATACATAGGGGATTAATCCACGTGGGACACCAGGATCTGTGAGGGAGAGGAGAGGCAAAGGATTTATAGTCTGGAGCGTGAGAGGAGCCGTGCTCCATACATAGGGGATTAATCCACGTGGGACACCGGGATCTGTGAGGGAGAGGAGAGGCAAAGGATTTATATCCTGGAGGGTGAGAGGAGCCGTGCTCCATACATAGGGGATTAATCCACGTGGGACACCGGGATCTGTGAGGGAGAGGAGAGGCAAAGGATTTATAGCCTGGAGGGGGAGAGGAGCCGTGGTCCATACATAGGGGATTAATCCACGTGGGACACCACGATCTGTGAGCGAGAGGAGAGGCAAAGGATTTATATCCTGGAGGGTGAGAGGAGCCGTGCTCCATACATAGGGGATTAATCCACGTGGGACACCGGGATCTGTGAGGGAGAGGAGAGGCAAAGGATTTATAGCCTGGAGGGTGAGAGGAGCCGTGGTCCATACATAGGGGATTAATCCACGTGGGACACCGGGATCTGTGAGGGAGAGGAGAGGCAAAGGATTTATATCCTGGAGGGTGAGAGGAGCCGTGCTCCATACATAGGGGATTAATCCACGTGGGACACCAGGATCTGTGAGGGAGAGGCAAAGGATTTATAGCCTGGAGGGTGAGAGGAGCCGTGCTCCATACATAGGGGATTAATCCACGTGGGACACCGGGATCTGTGAGGGAGAGGCAAAGGATTTATAGTCTGGAGGGTGAGAGGAGCCGTGGTCCATACATAGGGGATTAATCCACGTGGGACACCGGGATCTGTGAGGGAGAGGAGAGGCAAAGGATTTATAGCCTGGAGGGTGAGAGGAGCCGTGCTCCATACATAGGGGATTAATCCGCGTGGGACACCAGGATCTGTGAGGGAGAGGCAAAGGATTTATAGTCTGGAGGGTGAGAGGAGCCGTGCTCCATACATAGGGGATTAATCCACGTGGGACACCGGGATCTGGAGGGAGAGGCAAAGGATTTATAGCCTGGAGGGTGAGAGGAGCCGTGGTCCATACATAGGGGATTAATCCACGTGGGACACCGGGATCTGTGAGGGAGAGGAGAGGCAAAGGATTTATAGTCTGGAGGGTGAGAGGAGCCATGCTCCATACATAGGGGATTAATCCACGTGGGACACCGGGATCTGTGAGGGAGAGGAGAGGCAAAGGATTTATATCCTGGAGGGTGAGAGGAGCCGTGCTCCATACATAGGGGATTAATCCACGTGGGACACCAGGATCTGTGAGGGAGAGGCAAAGGATTTATAGCCTGGAGGGTGAGAGGAGCCGTGCTCCATACATAGGGGATTAATCCACGTGGGACACCAGGATCTGTGAGGGAGAGGAGAGGCAAAGGATTTATAGTCTGGAGGGTGAGAGGAGCCGTGCTCCATACATAGGGGATTAATCCACGTGGGACACCGGGATCTGTGAGGGAGAGGAGAGGCAAAGGATTTATAGCCTGGAGGGTGAGAGGAGCCGTGCTCCATACATAGGGGATTAATCCACGTGGGACACCGGGCTCTGTGAGGGAGAGGAGAGGCAAAGGATTTATTGCCTGGAGGGTGAGAGGAGCCGTGCTCCATACATAGGGGATTAATCCACGTGGGACACCAGGATCTGTGAGGGAGAGGAGAGGCAAAGGATTTATATCCTGGAGGGTGAGAGGAGCCGTGCTCCATACATAGGGGATTAATCCACGTGGGACACCAGGATCTGTGAGGGAGAGGAGAGGCAAAGGATTTATAGTCTGGAGCGTGAGAGGAGCCGTGCTCCATACATAGGGGATTAATCCACGTGGGACACCGGGATCTGTGAGGGAGAGGAGAGGCAAAGGATTTATATCCTGGAGGGTGAGAGGAGCCGTGCTCCATACATAGGGGATTAATCCACGTGGGACACCGGGATCTGTGAGGGAGAGGAGAGGCAAAGGATTTATAGCCTGGAGGGGGAGAGGAGCCGTGGTCCATACATAGGGGATTAATCCACGTGGGACACCACGATCTGTGAGCGAGAGGAGAGGCAAAGGATTTATATCCTGGAGGGTGAGAGGAGCCGTGCTCCATACATAGGGGATTAATCCACGTGGGACACCGGGATCTGTGAGGGAGAGGAGAGGCAAAGGATTTATAGCCTGGAGGGTGAGAGGAGCCGTGGTCCATACATAGGGGATTAATCCACGTGGGACACCGGGATCTGTGAGGGAGAGGAGAGGCAAAGGATTTATATCCTGGAGGGTGAGAGGAGCCGTGCTCCATACATAGGGGATTAATCCACGTGGGACACCAGGATCTGTGAGGGAGAGGCAAAGGATTTATAGCCTGGAGGGTGAGAGGAGCCGTGCTCCATACATAGGGGATTAATCCACGTGGGACACCGGGATCTGTGAGGGAGAGGCAAAGGATTTATAGTCTGGAGGGTGAGAGGAGCCGTGGTCCATACATAGGGGATTAATCCACGTGGGACACCGGGATCTGTGAGGGAGAGGCAAAGGATTTATAGTCTGGAGGGGGAGAGGAGCCGTGCTCCATACATAGGGGATTAATCCACGTGGGACACCGGGATCTGTGAGGGAGAGGCAAAGGATTTATAGTCTGGAGGGTGAGAGGAGCCGTGGTCCATACATAGGGGATTAATCCACGTGGGACACCGGGATCTGTGAGGGAGAGGAGAGGCAAAGGATTTATAGCCTGGAGGGTGAGAGGAGCCGTGCTCCAGACATAGGGGATTAATCCACGTGGGACACCGGGATCTGGAGGGTGAGAGGAGCCGTGGTCCATACATAGGGGATTAATCCACGTGGGACACCGGGATCTGTGAGGGAGAGGAGAGGCAAAGGATTTATAGTCTGGAGGGTGAGAGGAGCCATGCTCCATACATAGGGGATTAATCCACGTGGGACACCGGGATCTGTGAGGGAGAGGAGAGGCAAAGGATTTATATCCTGGAGGGTGAGAGGAGCCGTGCTCCATACATAGGGGATTAATCCACGTGGGACACCAGGATCTGTGAGGGAGAGGAGAGGCAAAGGATTTATAGTCTGGAGGGTGAGAGGAGCCGTGCTCCATACATAGGGGATTAATCCACGTGGGACACCGGGATCTGTGAGGGAGAGGAGAGGCAAAGGATTTATAGCCTGGAGGGTGAGAGGAGCCGTGCTCCATACATAGGGGATTAATCCACGTGGGACACCGGGATCTGTGAGGGAGAGGAGAGGCAAAGGATTTATAGCCTGGAGGGGGAGAGTAGCCGTGCTCCATACATAGGGGATTAATCCACGTGGGACACCATGATCTGTGAGGGAGAGGAGAGGCAAAGGATTTATAGTCTGGAGGGTGAGAGGAGCCGTGCTCCATACATAGGGGATTAATCCACGTGGGACACCGGGATCTGTGAGGGAGAGGCAAAGGATTTATAGTCTGGAGGGTGAGAGGAGCCGTGCTCCATACATAGGGGATTAATCCACGTGGGACATCAGGATCTGTGAGGGAGAGGCAAAGGATTTATATCCTGGAGGGTGAGAGGAGCCGTGCTCCATACATAGGGGATTAATCCACGTGGGACACCGGGATCTGTGAGGGAGAGGAGAGGCAAAGGATTTATATCCTGGAGGGTGAGAGGAGCCGTGCTCCATACATAGGGGATTAATCCACGTGGGACACCAGGATCTGTGAGGGAGAGGCAAAGGATTTATAGTCTGGAGGGTGAGAGGAGCCGTGCTCCATACATAGGGGATTAATCCACGTGGGACACCAGGATCTGTGAGGGAGAGGAGAGGCAAAGGATTTATATCCTGGAGGGTGAGAGGAGCCGTGCTCCATACATAGGGGATTAATCCACGTGGGACATCAGGATCTGTGAGGGAGAGGCAAAGGATTTATATCCTGGAGGGTGAGAGGAGCCGTGCTCCATACATAGGGGATTAATCCACGTGGGACACCAGGATCTGTGAGGGAGAGGCAAAGGATTTATAGTCTGGAGGGTGAGAGGAGCCGTGGTCCATACATAGGGGATTAATCCACGTGGGACACCGGGATCTGTGAGGGAGAGGAGAGGCAAAGGATTTATAGCCTGGAGGGGGAGAGGAGCCGTGCTCCATACATAGAGGATTAATCCACGTGGGACACCGGGATCTGTGAGGGAGAGGAGAGGCAAACGATTTATAGTCTGGAGCGTGAGAGGAGCCGTGCTCCATACATAGGGGATTAATCCACGTGGGACACCGGGATCTGTGAGGGAGAGGAGAGGCAAAGGATTTATAGTCTGGAGGGTGAGAGGAGCCGTGCTCCATACATAGGGGATTAATCCATGTGGGACACCAGGATCTGTGAGGGAGAGGAGAGGCAAAGGATTTATAGTCTGGAGGGTGAGAGGAGCCGTGCTCCATACATAGGGGATTAATCCACGTGGGACACCGGGATCTGTGAGGGAGAGGAGAGGCAAAGGATTTATAGCCTGGAGGGTGAGAGGAGCCGTGCTCCATACATAGGGGATTAATCCACGTGGGACACCAGGATCTGTGAGGGAGAGGCAAAGGATTTATATCCTGGAGGGTGAGAGGAGCCGTGGTCCATACATAGGGGATTAATCCACGTGGGACACCGGGATCTGTGAGGGAGAGGCAAAGGATTTATAGCCTGGAGGGTGAGAGGAGCCGTGCTCCATACATAGGGGATTAATCCACGTGGGACACCACGATCTGTGAGGGAGAGGAGAGGCAAACGATTTATATCCTGGAGGGTGAGAGGAGCCGTGGTCCATACATAGGGGATTAATCCACGTGGGACACCGGGATCTGTGAGGGAGAGGAGAGGCAAAGGATTTCTAGCCTGGAGGGTGAGAGGAGCCGTGCTCCATACATAGGGGATTAATCCACGTGGGACACCGGGATCTGTGAGGGAGAGGCAAAGGATTTATAGTCTGGAGGGTGAGAGGAGCCGTGCTCCATACATAGGGGATTAATCCACGTGGGACACCGGGATCTGTGAGGGAGAGGAGAGGCAAACGATTTATAGTCTGGAGCGTGAGAGGAGCCGTGCTCCATACATAGGGGATTAAGCCACGTGGGACACCGGGATCTGTGCGGGAGAGGAGAGGCAAAGGATTTATATCCTGGAGGGTGAGAGGAGCCGTGCTCCATACATAGGGGATTAATCCACGTGGGACACCACGATCTGTGAGGGAGAGGAGAGGCAAAGTATTTATAGCCTGGAGGGTGAGAGGAGCCGTGCTCCAAACATAGGGGATTAATCCACGTGGGACACCAGGATCTGTGAGGGAGAGGAGAGGCAAAGGATTTATAGCCTGGAGGGTGAGAGGAGCCGTGGTCCATACATAGGGGATTAATCCATGTGGGACACCGGGATCTGTGAGGGAGAGGAGAGGCAAACGATTTATATCCTGGAGGGTGAGAGGAGCCGTGCTCCATACATAGGGGATTAATCCACGTGGGACACCGGGATCTGTGAGGGAGAGGCAAAGGATTTATAGTCTGGAGGGTGAGAGGAGCCGTGCTCCATTGTAGTTTATGCAGGGCCGGATTAAGAGCATCATGGGCCTGGTGCTGAAGATTGTGATGGGCCTTTTTATCAAAGTATATATATGTTCCCCTCACATTTACTGCCCCATGTCCTGCCCCCTCAGGGGGCATTATATGTGAGTGCTCAAGATAGGGGGGGCATTATAAGTAAGGGGCAAATGTCAGGGGGGCATTATATGGGTAGACAGCAGGTTCCCCACATTAGGTAGTAGCAGGTTCCCCACATTAGGTAGTTGCAGGCTCCCCACATTAGGTAGTAGCAGGCTCCCCACATTAGGTAGTAGCAGGCTCCCCACATTAGGTAGTAGCAGGTTCCCCACATTAGGTAGTAGCAGGCTCGCCACATTAGGTAGTAGCAGGTTCCCAACATTATGTAGTAGCAGGCCCCCCACATTAGGTAGTAGCAGGCTCCCCACATTAGGTAGTAGCAGGCTCCCCACATTAGGTAGTAGCAGGTTCCCCACATTAGGTAGTTGCAGGCTCCCCACATTAGGTAGTAGCAGGTTCCCAACATTAGGTAGTAGCAGGCCCCCCACATTAGGTAGTAGCAGGTTCCCAACATTATGTAGTAGCAGGCCCCCCACATTAGGTAGTAGCAGGCTCCCCACATTAGGTAGTAGCAGGTTCCCCACATTAGGTAGTAGCAGGCTCCCCACATTAGCTAGTTGCAGGTTCCCCACATTAGGTAGTAGCAGGCTCCCCACATTAGGTAGTAGCAGGCTCCCCACATTAGGTAGTGGCTGGTTCCCCACATTAGGTAGCTGCAGGCTCCCCACATTAGCTAGCTGCAGGCTCCCCACATTAGCTAGTAGCAGGCTCCCCACATTAGGTAGCAGTCGTCCCCCCCCCCCCCCCACATATTTACACAGACAGACACATATACACACAGTCAGACACAAGAACATACATATAGACACACTTACCTGTCTTGTGCTGCGCTTCTCCTCTGGCGGCCGGACGAGTGACGTCACGGACGTCCTGCGCGGGTCTGTGGAGGGACGTCACATGTACACGTCCCTCATCAGACTTGGGCCAGCCAACCGGGGAGGGGGGCGGGGTAAGGGGAGGGGAGTGAAGTCTTCCGGCATTTAACGCTGCTTGCCTGAAGCAGGGTTAAATGCCTGAAGAAGTTACCTGCCCGGCACCCGGAACTGCAAGTTCCAGGCGTCGGGCAATACAATTTTCAGATACCACAAACTTTCGTTCTGTTGGCTGCAAATGGCCCGCGGGCCGGGAGTTTGAGGCTTGATTGTCGCGGGCGCCGGTTGGTCTGTGCGGGCCGCCGGGCCTATTTTAACGCAGGTACCTGGAGCTGCCGCTCCATCTGCCCCTATGTTAATCTGGCCCTGAGTTTATGAAGTTATTCCGCATTTGTTAGGGAAGGTATAGTAACTGGTAATAAGGAAACCCCTGGATTTATTCATGGCAGTAAGGTTTTGGTGATTAAATAGCTAAATCTAGGATAACAAAGTAATTGAACAGCTGAAGGTTTCGGGAACTGCTTGTCTGCCTTGTTCTAAGGAATCTGCATTGTGATGGGATCCTTCTGAGCAATCTTGTGGTTGAAAAATTGTGACTGTGTTCCTTAAAGGAAAGAAATGCTCTCTACTGTTAATTCATATTAACCATTAAGAAACACTCTCAATATTTCTATTAATCTGTTATTAACTATTAAGGAATGCTCTCTCCACTGTTATTAATCTGCTATTGAACCATCAAGAAAGGCACTCAATATTGCTCTTAATCTGCTATTTAATCATTAAGAAATGCTCCCAATATTATTATTGACCTGCTATTAACTATTAGGAAGCACTCTCACTATTGTTATTGAACTACTATTAAACATGAACTATCCTATTCAGCTAAAAATTGGAAAGGAGGCCCCTGTCCTACTGCTTGGCTGCATTTAAGAGACTTTTTGCTGTGATAAAAGTGATAACGGACTCTGGACTCCACTATTGAACTCTGGATAAAGAGACTGCGCTATTTTATTTGATTATATCTGTGCACTGATTGGAGAAGGTTCTCCACCTTTATAGTAAATTGTGTTAGCTCACTGTTGTATTTTTGGAAGCCCCAACATCGACAACCTTTATGTGTGGTTATAGAATTATCCTTTTTTAGTTTCTCTGAGACAATTGAAGATCATAAGATTGTTGTACTGCTACAGCGAAAAGTTAACATTACGGTAGTGTTGGTGGCTAGGAAAATGGGAGGAAGGAAAAAAGACGATTCGACGCCCAACCGTATTTCAGGTGGCTGGACATCGACTCGCCATAAGGAGAAGGGAGAGGGGGCGGTAGGTGGAAGTTCAGTAGAAATTTTTTTTTAGATCCCCAGGGGTAAAGGAGAGGAAAGGAATAAAAAGGCAACAGCAGTGGAGATAGAAGAGAATCAGGAGGAAGAAGGAACTAAGGCAATGCCCAGTAAAATATTTGAGGGGGTAGAAAAAACTAATGAAGCAATAAAGGAGGTGAAAGATCAGATAGGGGAGGTAAGGCAGGATACCGTGATATTGAGGCAAGACTTTCAAAAAATTAGGGAAAGGCTGAATGAGATAGAAGATAAGACCAAAGGGCTGGAGCTTAGGACAGAAGAATTTGAGAGAAAGGTGGGAGATTTGACGGGAATATGTCAGGAATCGAAAACTAAAGTGAGGGATTTAGAAGATAGAGGAAGACGATCAAATTTAAGAATAGTGGGAATCCCAGAAAAATTAGAAGGTGAAGACTGCCGAGGATTTGTTAAAACTTGGATACTGAAAAACTTTGGGGGACAAGGTCTATCAGACTTTTTCGAGGTAGAAAGGGCGCACAGGGTACCGTCAAACACCCCCCCCCCCCCCCCACCCCGTACCAGGGGCCTATCGGAGAACGATTCTCGTCAGGCTGCTATCGGCAACAGATGGAGATGTAATTTTGAGAACAGCCAGAGGGGCAGACAGAGAGATTAACGGTAGTAAAATAATGTTTTATGCAGATTACTCGAGGGCAACAGGAGAGGTTAACTTTTATACATGTTAAAAAAGGTTAAGAGAAGCAAATATCAGGTACTCTCTATTATTTCCAGCCAAACTTTAGGTGATATATAAAGATAGGTCTTGGTTTTTTACCTCAGTAGAGGAAGTAAATGAATGGCTGGAAAAGGAAGGGATTAAGTAAAATGTAATAAATTAATTTCCCCTGTAAATATGGAAAGTAAATATATTAATATATAGATGTAATCCAAGGGGGAAAGAGAGAAAAGAAGAGGAAAGGAAAAGAAAAAAAAGAGGAAAGGGAAAGAAAAAGAGAAAAGAAGAGGAAAGGGAAAGAAAAAAAAGAGAAAAAAAGAGGAAAGGGAAAGAAAAAAAAAGAGAAAAGAAGAGGAAAGGGAAAGAAAAAAAAGAGGAAAGGGAAAGAAAAAGAGAAAAGAAGAGGAAAGGGAAAGAAAAAGAGAAAAGAAGAGGAAAGGAAAAGAAAAAAGAGAGAAAAGAAGAGGAAAGGGAAAGAAGAGGAAAGGGAAAGAAGGAAAAGAGAAAAGAGGAAAGGGAAAGAAAAAGAGAAAAGAAGAGGAAAGGGAAAGAAAAAAAGAGAAAAGAGGAGGAAAGGGTAAGAAAAAAAGAGAGAGAAAAGAGGAGGAAAGGGAAAGAAAAAGAAGGAAAAAAGAAGAGGTAAGGGAAAGAAAGAAAAAGAGAACAGAAGAGGAAAGGGAAAGAAAAAAAGACACTTGGATGAAGGTACTGGTTTGGAATGTAAGGGGGCTGGCGGATAGGGTGAGGCGAGCAGCGGTCTATATAGTAATTGAGAGTCACCTACCTGGTATTATTTGTTTGTTAGAGACACATTTGACAACAGATAACAACATTTTGCAGAGGAAATGGGTTGTAAAACAATTCCACTCAGTACACACTTGTTACTCCAGAGGGGTAAGTGTGTTAATACATAAAAAGTTTTAGGTAGAGGGGTTAAATTCAAAAATAGATAAAGAAGGGAGGTATGTATTTTTGGTGTTTAAATTGGGAGGGAAAAAGATGGCTGTTCGCTTTCGTCTATGTGCCACCCCCCTTTTCATTAGGAGTATTTCAGGAATTATGCAGGTTTGCCAATGATAAAGGAGGTATCCCAATTATGGTGATGGGGGATAGTAACGCAGTAATGGATGAAGGAAAAGATAAAGGATAGGAAGACACAATCTGAATGGTGGGATAACGGGACTAAAGAGAATGGTGGAGGAATTAGGATGGGTGGATTACTGGAGAAAGAGGGATCCGGAATTAAGAACATATTCATGCTCCAATAAATCCAAGGGAACATTATCTCTCATAGACATGGAGACAGGGAGATCATGCCATGGGTAAAGGGTATAAAATACGAGTCGCGGAGTATATCCG
The DNA here is from genome assembly GCF_029499605.1 of Hyla sarda. Taxonomy (NCBI): domain Eukaryota; kingdom Metazoa; phylum Chordata; class Amphibia; order Anura; family Hylidae; genus Hyla; species Hyla sarda. The sequence goes on along the minus strand of NW_026607942.1, from coordinate 17,364 downwards.
ATCATACACCGGTAATGCTTCAAATGGTGAGCAGAAAAACACCAGATAAGTATGAGAATTGATCCATTGTGGATAGAAGTATGGGGGGAGGACCGTGAGATTAACGATGGAACAGCTCCGGAGGGGATGGTTTGGGACGCTTTTAAGGCGGTATTGCGAGGTATTTGTAAGGAGAGAATAGTAAGGATGAAGAAAAGATCAAAGAAAGAGGAAAGTACAGTGATCCCTCAACATACAATGGGAATCCGTTCCAAATGGACCATCGTTTGTTGAAACCATCGTATGTTGAGGGATCCGTGCAATGTAAAGTATAGGACAGTGGTCTACAACCTTTGGAACTCCAGATGTTGCAAAACTACAACACCCAGCATGCCCGGACAGCCAAAGGCTGTCCGGGCATGCTGGGTGTTGTAGTTATGCAACATCTGGAGGTCCGCAGGTTGTAGACCACTGTTAGAGGAAGTTGTACTCACCTGTCTCCACCGCTCCGGACTGTCACCGCTGCCCGGGACGTCACCCTCCATCGCTGTCGCCGCGTCCCTGGGGTGTCCCCGACGCTCCGGCAAGGCCTCTACTTCCCCGGCATCCACGCACTCTGTCGCCGCCATCACGTCTCTACACACGCCGCTCCTATTGGATGATGGGTTGGCGTGCACAGCGGCGTGATGATGACTATGGAGAGCGCCAACGATGCAGAGGATCCCGAAGAGGACAGGTAAGTGATAGTCAGCGGACCACAAGGGGCACCGTAAACGGCTATCCGGTGGTAGATGAAGCAGTCTGCGCTGATGGATAGCCGTTTATGCGATGGCCCCGACATACAAAAGCATCGAATGTTGATGCTGCCTCTGAGAGGCCATCGCATGTTGAAATTATCATATGTCGGGGCCATTGTAGGTCGAGGGGTCGCTGTAGAGGAAGCAGAACAGCGCTTTGTAGTAACAGGGTTGGAAAATGATAAAAAAGAATGGGAGAAGGTAGTTGGGAGGTATAAAGAAATATTAACATCGGGAGCAAGGAAAACACTGTTTCGGGCAGAAAAGAAGAAATATTTAGAAGGAGGGAAGCAAGGAAGGTGGTTGGCCAGGTTTATAGAAGGAAAAGGGGAAAACACTGATAGCAGCCGTTAAAGACAAAAAGGGCGGATAGTGAAAGAACAGAAAGGAATAACAAAAATATTTTCAGAATTTTACAAAGAGTTCGATACATCACAGGTAAAAGTAGGGCAAGAAGAAATGCGGAAATATGTGGAGGAATGTGAGTTACCAAAACTAACGAAAGAAGCGGTAGAGATGTTAGAGGGAGAGATTACAGAAAGTGAAGTATGGAAGGTGGTAAAAGAGACCCCCCAGATCAAAGGCTCCGGGCCCGGATGGGATAGCATTCGAGCTGTATAAAAGTATGCGAGTATTTTAGTTCCCAGGTTAGTGAAATTATTTAAAGATAAATACTGCCCCCCTCAATGAAGGAAGCAGTAATAACGCTAATTCTTAAACCTGGAAAAGACGAATGCGAGCCAGACGCATATAGGCCAATCTCGCTGCTGAATACCGATACGAAGATATTAATAGAGATAATACGTAGATAGGTTCCTCTCAAGAAGGCGCTGGTACCCGGGGATGAAGATAAAGTTCTTTATTGGCAACGCGTTTCGATCCCGAACCGGGATCTTCGTCAGGCACATGCCTGACGAAGATCCCTGTTCGGGATCGAAACGCGTTGCCAATAAAGAACTTTATCTTCATCCCCGGGTACCAGCGCCTTCTTGAGAGGAACCTATCTACGTATTATCTCTATTGCTACTTACCGGACTGACGAGCGTCACACCGGGCTTGTTCCTCGTGGCAGCGGTTTCCCTTGATCTTCCATACACAGACGCTACTGTAGGTGTTGTGCTCTGAGCGCAACACCAAGGGGTAAGAACCCATCTTTACGTTAACCCTTATCATTGTAAAACGGTCCTCACTAGGGGCGCACCTCCTGTGTTTTTTTTTCTCGTTTATATTAGATACGAAGATATTGGCAAAGGTACATTGACCCCCGGACCTACGATGGCCCCGACATATGATCAAATCGACATACGATGGCCTCTCAGAGGCCATCGCATGCCGATGTCAGCATCGACATACAATGCTTTTTTATGTCGGGGCCATCGCATTAAGTGTTGTCCGGCAGCTCCAAATGCTTAAGCTGCTGCTGGATAGCAGCTTAATGTTCCCCGTGTGGTGCGGTAAGTATTACTTACCCCTCCACGATGCTCCGGGGTGCCCTCCGGGTCCAGCGCTGTTTCCTCCAGTGTCTTCTCGGCCCTCTCCGATGACGTCAATACGCTGCTGCGCACATCATCCAATAGGAATGGCGTACGCAGCGGCGTAATGACGTCGCTACACAGGCCCAGTAAGGCCTTGCGGAAGACAGAAGAGGACCGGAGAAGACAGCGGAGGACCGGAGAAGACAGAGGAGGACCGGGGAGGACCGGAGAAGACAGAGGAGGACCGGAGAAGACAGAGGAGGACCGGAGAAGACAGCGGAGGACCGGAGAAGACAGCGGAGAGCCCAGCGGAGGCCTGGGGACACCATCTCAAGTGGCGGGGACAGGTGAGTACAGCTTCCTATTCTTTACATTGCACGAATCCCTCAACATACGATGGATTCCACAAACGATGGCTCGTTTGGAACGAATTACCATCGTATGTTGAGGGACCACTGTATTAGCGGTGAGATTGGCGAAGGTAATGCCCTTATTAATTTTGAAAGATCAATGTGGATTTATAAGTGAAAGAACCACGGCAGATAATGTGAGAAGACTGTTCGGGAACCTGCAGATGAAAGAGGGGGACCGCTCCATCCTGTCGTTGGACGCTGTTAAAGCCTTAGACAGGGTGGAGTGGTCCTACCTCTGGACGGTAATGAAGGGATATGGGTTTGGGGAAGGGTTTATGAAATGGTTGGGAATTTTGTATGATTCCCCTAGGGCAGTGGTTCTGATAAATGGTGTACAATCGGAAGGATTCCTACTGACCAGAGGAGCCAGACAAGGCTGCCCTCGGTCCCCCCTTATCTTTGCCCTATATATCGAGCCATTGGCAATAAGGATCAGGAATAATGAGGATAGAGGGGTTTGGATGACAGAGGACAGAATATCACTCTTTGCGGATGACATATTGCTTTATATTCAGAATACGCAGCAGACATTGAAGGAGATTATAGAAGAAAAAGAAAAGAATTTCCTCTGTAGTATTCAGAAGCTAATAAGTACAGGAAGGATTAAGATTTTTTAATAGAAGTATTTACAAATATGTTTAACTTTCTGCCACTAGTTGATTTAAAAGAAAAAAGGTTTTCACCGGAGTACCCCTTTAAGATGAGAAGAGATGGAGAGACGTTTAAGTATTTAGGAATAAATGTAGGAAAGTCCAAAACTATCCGGAACTAAATGTCTGGCCCACCCCAAGAAAAATAAGGGTGAAAATAAAAATCTGGCTCGGTTTACCACTTAGTATGGCGGATAGGATTGGCCTATTGAAGATGATAATTTTACCCCAGATATTGTTTGTTGACCAATAGTCCGATATGGTTAGGAGAACGAATATTTAAGACGATTGAAACCATGGAAAGAGAATTGGTCTGGAAAGGGAAAGAAACAAGAATGACATTAAGTTATTTAAGTAGAGGGGTAAATAACGGAGGATTCGCTGTTCCAGATTTTAGGCTAGATTATATAGCAGCACAGTTGAGGTATGTAAAGAAATGGATGAATTCTGGAAATGGAGAATTCCTTGAATATAAATTAGGGGGGGGGGATCCCATAGAGGAAATGGGGGGAAAGGAGGGGAACAAATGAAAAAAGTAATGAAGGTGAAAGGTTCATTTGTATACACGAGGTTATTTCATAACACAAGATTTAAAGAATTAGAGGGGCAGGAATGGCGATTTTGGAGTAAATATAATTGAAAATTTGTTGCACAATTCTTAGAAGAGAAACTTAGAACATTTGAGGATTTGAGCGCACGGTATAAAATTCCTAGTAATGTCACTATTTCGGTACGCACAGTAAAGAGAGGCGGTCAATTAAATAGATAGGAAAGAGGAATTGAGAATTAACGACTGCCCGATAATGAAGGTGTTAAAGGCGGGCACAGATAAAAAAAAATGATTTCTAAAATAATGGTGGATGTTAAAAGTAAGGGAGAAAAACACTTCAGCACAAAAGAGTGGAGGGGGATATAGGGAAGGTAACAGAAAGGGAGTGGAGGGGGATATAGGGAAGGTAACAGAAAGTGAGTGGAGGGGGATATAGGGCAGGTAACAGAAAGGGAGTGGAGGAGGATATAGAGCAGGTAACAGAAAGGGAGTGGAGGAGGATATAGGGCAGGTAACAGAAAGGGAGTGGAGGGGGATATAGGGCAGGTAACAGAAAGGGAGTGGAGGGGGATATAGGGCAGGTAACAGAAAGGGAGTGGAGGGGGATATAGAGAAGGTAACAGAAAAGGAGTGGAGGGGGATATAGAGAAGGTAACAGAAAGGGAGTGGAGGGGGATATAGGGCAGGTAACAGAAAGGGAGTGGAGGGGGATATAGGGCAGGTAACAGAAAGGGAGTGGAGGGGGATATAGAGAAGGTAACAGAAAGGGAGTGGAGGGGGATATAGAGAAGGTAACAGAAAAGGAGTGGAGGGGGATATAGAGAAGGTAACAGAAAGGGAGTGGAGGGGGATATAGAGAAGGTAACAGAAAGGGAGTGGAGGGGGATATAGAGAAGGTAACAGAAAGGGAGTGGAGGGGGATATAGAGAAGGTAACAGAAAGGGAGTGGAGGGGGATATAGAGAAGGTAACAGAAAGGGAGTGGAGGGGGATATAGAGAAGGTAACAGAAAGGGAGTGGAGGGGGATATAGGGCAGGTAACAGAAAGGGAGTGGAGGGGGATATAGGGCAGGTAACAGAAAGGGAGTGGGGGATATAGGGAAGGTAATAGAAAGGGAGTGGAGGGGGATATAGGGAAGGTAACAGAAAGGGAGTGGAGGGGGATATAGAGCAGGTAACAGAAAGGGAGTGGAGGGGGATATAGAGCAGGTAACGGAAAGGGAGTGGGGGATATAGGGCAGGTAACAGAAAGGGAGTGGAGGGGGATATAGGGCAGGTAACAGAAAGGGAGTGGAGGGGGATATAGGGCAGGTAACAGAAAGGGAGTGGAGGAGGATATAGGGAAGGTAACAGAAAGGGAGTGGGGGATATAGGGAAGGTAACAGAAAGGGAGTGGAGGGGGATATAGAGCAGGTAACAGAAAGGGAGTGGGGGATATAGGGAAGGTAACAGAAAGGGAGTGGAGGGGGATATAGGGCAGGTAACAGAAAGGGAGTGGAGGAGGATATAGAGCAGGTAACAGAAAGGGAGTGGAGGAGGATATAGGGCAGGTAACAGAAAGGGAGTGGAGGGGGATATAGAGCAGGTAACAGAAAGGGAGTGGGGGATATAGGGAAGGTAACAGAAAGGGATATAGGGCAGGTAACAGAAAAGGAGTGGGGGATATAGGGCAGGTAACAGAAAGGGAGTGGGGGATATAGGGCAGGTAACGCGAAGGGAAAAGAAGAACATATAGAGAAGGAAAAGGAAAACTAATTTTTTCTGCCATTTTTCTGATTATGTATATTTCTGTAAGGAGAGGTGCTCTGTCCGACCAAAGCCCCAAATACAAGATGGATGGGTGCTGTGTCCCTTTCTCCTTTCCTCTTTCCTCCCCTGTTCCTCCCTCGTTCCTCTTTTTCGAAGTTGGAGTAAGAATTGAGTGATTGAGAGTTTTGGTACTGGATCGGTTGTAGGAATTGAATGTAAGTAGTTACCCCTAAAGAAAGGAAAAAATGGGGGGGGAGGTAAAATGCTCTGTCAAAGATCCTCCCCGAAGTTGTTGATCCTGTGCCGTGCATAATAAATGGATCGGCAGTGGAGCACAAGTAGTCAGGGTGGAGTGTTTAACTTTCTGCCACCAGTTGATTTAAAAGAAAAAAGGTTTTCACCGGAGTACCCCTTTAATGAGGACTTCTGTTCAGTTTTTACAGAAGGAAAAGAAGGAAAAGGACCTTCATTAGGGAGGAAGACTAATGAATCATTTGATATATGTGTCTTTACAGAGGAAGAGTTTCTACGTTTGCTGTGTAAAGTGAAGACAAATAAGTCACAGGGGCCTGATGGGATACACCCAAAATTATTAGAAGAGCTTAGTGGTGAGCGAGCAAAACCGTTACCAGATTTATTTAACCAATCACTGGTAACAGGAGTCATACCTGGAAGATTGGAAATCAGCATATGTCGTGCCCATTCACAAGAAAGGTAGTAGGGAGAAATCAGGCGACTATAGGCCAGTAAGTCTGACATCAATAGTGGGGAAATTAATGGAAACCCTACTAAAGTATAGGATTGTGGAACATCTAAAATCCCATGGATTGTAGAATGAAAAACAACATGGGTTTACTTCAGGGAGATCATGTCACTAATCTTATTGATTTTTTTTGACTGGGTGACTAAAATAATAGATGGCGGAGAAGTATAGGCATATAATAATAGATGGCGGGGGGGGGGGGGGGCAGTAGACATCGCATATCTAGATTTTAGGCTTCTGACACTGTCCCACATAGAAGACTTATCAATAATCTGCAGTCATTGAGCTTGGACTCCATATTGTTGAGTGGATTAGGCAGTGGCTGAGTGACAGACAACAGAGGATTGTAGTCAATGGAGAATATAACGAGCGCAGTCCTGTCACCAGTGGGGACCTCAGGGATCTGTACTGGGACCAGTATTGTGTAATATCTTCATTAGTGATATTACAGAAGGTCTCGATGGTTTTTGGTCTTTTTTGCTGATGACACAAAGATATGTAACAGGGTTGATGTTCCTGGAGGATCCGCCAAATGGAAAAGGATTTATGAAAACTAGAAGAATGGTCAGAACTCTGACAACTGAAATTTAATGTGAATAAGTGCAAAATAATGGACCTGGGGCGTAAAAACCCTCAGGTAGAATATAGAACATGTGACACAGTCCTGACCTCAGTATATGAGGAGAGGGATTTAGGAGGAATTATTTCAAAAGACTTAAAGGTAGGAAGACAATGTAATAGAGCAGCAGGAAACACTAGCAGCATGCTTGGATGTATAGGGAGAGGTATAAGCAGTAGAAAGAAAGAAGTGCTCATGGGTGTATAAGGAGAGGTATAAGCAGTAGAGAGAAGTGATCATGGGTATATAGGGAGAGGTATAAGCAGTAGAGAGAAGTGATTATGGGTGTATAGGGAGAGGTATTAGCAGTAAAGAGAAGTGCTCATGGGTGTATAGGGAGAGGTATTGGCAGTAGAGAGAAGTGCTCATGGGTGTATAGGGAGAGGTATTAGCAGTAAAGAGAAGTGCTCATGGGTGTATAGGGAGAGGTATTAGCAGTAGAGAGAAGTGCTCATGCCGCTGTACAGGACATTCACCTCACTTTGAGTATTGTGTGCAGTACTGGAGGCCGTATCTCCAGAAGGATATAGATTCTCTAGAGAGAGTTCAGAGAAGATACTAAACTAGTACATGGAGGATAAAACGTATCAGGAAAGGTTACAGGACCTGAACATGTATAGAAGAAAGAAGAGACTGAGGGAGATGATAGAGACTTTATATACAGAAAGGGAATCAACACGGGAAAGAAGATATATAAGAGAAGAAAAACTACCACAAGAGGACAGAGTGTTATATAGAGGACATAGTGTTATATAGAGGACATAGTGTTATATATATATAGAGGACATAGTGTTATATATATATATATATATATAGAGGACATAGTGTTATATATATATAGAGGACATAGTGTTATATATATATAGAGGACATAGTGTTCTATATAGAGGACAAAGTGTTATATATATAGAGGACATAGTGTTATATATAGAGGACATAGTGTTATATATATATAGAGGACATAGTGTTATATATATAGAGGACAAAGTGTTATATATATATATAGAGGACATAGTGTTATATATATATATAGAGGACATAGTGTTATATATATATATAGAGGACATAGTGTTATATATATATATAGAGGACATAGTGTTATATATATATATAGAGGACATAGTGTTATATATATATAGAGGACATAGTGTTATATATATATAGAGGACATAGTGTTATATATATATAGAGGACATAGTGTTATATATATATAGAGGACATAGTGTTATATATATATAGAGGACATAGTGTTATATAGAGGACATAGTGTTATATATATAGAGGACATAGTGTTATATATATATAGAGGACATAGTGTTATATATATAGAGGACATAGTGTTATATATATATATAGAGGACATAGTGTTATATATATATAGAGGACATAGTGTTATATATATATATAGAGGACATAGTGTTATATATATATATAGAGGACATAGTGTTATATATATATAGAGGACATAGTGTTATATATATAGAGGACATAGTGTTATATATATATATATATATATAGAGGACATAGTGTTATATATATATATAGAGGACATAGTGTTATATATATATATAGAGGACATAGTGTTATATATATAGAGGACATAGTGTTATATATAGAGGACATAGTGTTATATATATATATAGAGGACATAGTGTTATATATATAGAGGACATAGTGTTATATATAGAGGACATAGTGTTATATATATATATATATATAGAGGACATAGTGTTATATATATATATAGAGGACATAGTGTTATATATATATATAGAGGACATAGTGTTATATATATATATAGAGGACATAGTGTTATATATATAGAGGACATAGTGTTATATATATATAGAGGACATAGTGTTATATAGAGGACATAGTGTTTATATATATATATATATATATATATATATATATAACACTATGTCCTCTATATATATATATATAACACTATGTCCTCTATATAACACTATGTCCTCTATATATATATAACACTATGTCCTCTATATATATAACACTATGTCCTCTATATATATATATAACACTATGTCCTCTATATATATATATAACACTATGTCCTCTATATATATATATAACACTATGTCCTCTATATATATATATATATATAACACTATGTCCTCTATATATAACACTATGTCCTCTATATATATAACACTATGTCCTCTATATATATATATAACACTATGTCCTCTATATATAACACTATGTCCTCTATATATATATATAACACTATGTCCTCTATATATATATATATGAGGACATAGTGTTATATATAGAGGACATAGTGTTATATATATAGAGGACATAGTGTTATATATAGAGGACATAGTGTTATATATATATAGAGGACATAGTGTTATATATATAGAGGACATAGTGTTATATATATATATAGAGGACATAGTGTTATATATAGAGGACATAGTGTTATATATATATATATATATATATAGAGGACATAGTGTTATATATAGAGGACATAGTGTTATATATAGAGGACATAGTGTTATATATAGAGGACATAGTGTTATATATATATAGAGGACATAGTGTTATATATATATATATAGAGGACATAGTGTTATATATATATATAGAGGACATAGTGTTATATATAGAGGACATAGTGTTATATATATAGAGGACATAGTGTTATATATATAGAGGACATAGTGTTATATATATAGAGGACATAGTGTTATATATATAGAGGACATAGTGTTATATATATATAGAGGACATAGTGTTATATATATATATATAGAGGACATAGTGTTATATATATATATAGAGGACATAGTGTTATATATATATATATATATATATAGAGGACATAGTGTTGTATATATATAGAGGACATAGTGTTATATATATAGAGGACATAGTGTTATTTATAGAGGACATAGTGTTATATATATATAGAGGACATAGTGTTATATATATATAGAGGACATAGTGTTATATATAGAGGACATAGTGTTATATATATAGAGGACATAGTGTTATATATATATAGAGGACATAGTGTTATATATATATAGAGGACAAAGTGTTATATATATATAGAGGACATAGTGTTATATATATAGAGGACATAGTGTTATATATATAGAGGACATAGTGTTATATATATAGAGGACATAGTGTTATATATATATAGAGGACATAGTGTTATATAGAGGACATAGTGTTATATATAGAGGACATAGTGTTATATATATAGAGGACATAGTGTTATATATATAGAGGACATAGTGTTATATATAGAGGACATAGTGTTATATATATATATAGAGGACATAGTGTTATATATAGAGGACATAGTGTTATATATATAGAGGACATAGTGTTATATATAGAGGACATAGTGTTATATATATATATATATAGAGGACATAGTGTTATATATATATATAGAGGACATAGTGTTATATATATATATAGAGGACATAGTGTTATATATATAGAGGACATAGTGTTATATATATATAGAGGACATAGTGTTATATATATATAGAGGACATAGTGTTATATATATAGAGGACATAGTGTTATATATATAGAGGACATAGTGTTATATAGAGGACATAGTGTTATATATATATATATAGAGGACATAGTGTTATATATATATATATATATATAGAGGACATAGTGTTATATATAGAGGACATAGTGTTATATATATAGAGGACATAGTGTTATATATAGAGGACATAGTGTTATATATATATAGAGGACATAGTGTTATATATATAGAGGACATAGTGTTATATATATATATAGAGGACATAGTGTTATATATAGAGGACATAGTGTTATATATATATATATATATATATATATATATATATATATATATATAGAGGACATAGTGTTATATATAGAGGACATAGTGTTATATATAGAGGACATAGTGTTATATATAGAGGACATAGTGTTATATATATATATAGAGGACATAGTGTTATATATATATATATATATAGAGGACATAGTGTTATATATATATATATAGAGGACATAGTGTTATATATAGAGGACATAGTGTTATATATATAGAGGACATAGTGTTATATATATAGAGGACATAGTGTTATATATATAGAGGACATAGTGTTATATATATAGAGGACATAGTGTTATTTATAGAGGACATAGTGTTATATATATATAGAGGACATAGTGTTATATATATATAGAGGACATAGTGTTATATATAGAGGACATAGTGTTATATATATAGAGGACATAGTGTTATATATATATAGAGGACATAGTGTTATATATATATAGAGGACAAAGTGTTATATATATATAGAGGACATAGTGTTATATATATAGAGGACATAGTGTTATATATATAGAGGACATAGTGTTATATATATAGAGGACATAGTGTTATATATATATAGAGGACATAGTGTTATATATAGAGGACATAGTGTTATATATATAGAGGACATAGTGTTATATATATATAGAGGACATAGTGTTATATATATATAGAGGACAAAGTGTTATATATATATAGAGGACATAGTGTTATATATATAGAGGACATAGTGTTATATATATAGAGGACATAGTGTTATATATATAGAGGACATAGTGTTATATATATATATAGAGGACATAGTGTTATATATATAGAGGACATAGTGTTATATATATATATAGAGGACATAGTGTTATATATATAGAGGACAAAGTGTTATATATATATATATATATATATAGAGGACATAGTGTTATATATAGAGGACATAGTGTTATATATATATAGAGGACATAGTGTTATATATATATATATAGAGGACATAGTGTTATATATATAGAGGACATAGTGTTATATATATATAGAGGACATAGTGTTATATATATATAGAGGACATAGTGTTATATATATATAGAGGACATAGTGTTATATATATAGAGGACATAGTGTTATATATATAGAGGACATAGTGTTATATATATAGAGGACATAGTGTTATATATAGAGGACATAGTGTTATATATATAGAGGACATAGTGTTATATATATATAGAGGACATAGTGTTATATATATATAGAGGACATAGTGTTATATATATAGAGGACATAGTGTTATATATATATATAGAGGACATAGTGTTATATATATAGAGGACATAGTGTTATATATATATAGAGGACATAGTGTTATATATATAGAGGACATAGTGTTATATATATATAGAGGACATAGTGTTATATATATAGAGGACAAAGTGTTATATATATATATATATATATAGAGGACATAGTGTTATATATATATAGAGGACATAGTGTTATATATATATAGAGGACATAGTGTTATATATATAGAGGACATAGTGTTATATATATATAGAGGACATAGTGTTATATATATATAGAGGACATAGTGTTATATATATAGAGGACATAGTGTTATATATATAGAGGACATAGTGATATATATATATATATAGAGGACATAGTGTTATATATATATAGAGGACATAGTGTTATATATATAGAGGACATAGTGTTATATATATATATAGAGGACATAGTGTTATATATGTAGAGGACATAGTGTTATATATATATAGAGGACATAGTGTTATATATATAGAGGACATAGTGTTATATATATAGAGGACATAGTGTTATATATATATATATATATATAGAGGACATAGTGTTATATATATATATATATAGAGGACATAGTGTTATATATATATATATATATATATAGATGACATAGTGTTATATATATATAGAGGACATAGTGTTATATATATATAGAGGACATAGTGTTATATATATATAGAGGATATAGTGTTATATATGTAGAGGACATAGTGTTATATATAGAGGACATAGTGTTATATATATATAGAGGACATAGTGTTATATATATAGAGGACATAGTGTTATATATAGAGGACATAGTGTTATATATATAGAGGACATAGTGTTATATATATAGAGGACATAGTGTTATATATATATAGAGGACATAGTGTTATATATATATAGAGGACATAGTGTTATATATATATAGAGGACATAGTGTTATATATATATAGAGGACATAGTGTTATATATATATATATAGAGGACATAGTGTTATATATATATAGAGGACATAGTGTTATATATATAGAGGACATAGTGTTATATATATAGAGGACATAGTGTTATATATATATAGAGGACATAGTGTTATATATATAGAGGACATAGTGTTATATATATAGAGGACATAGTGTTATATATATAGAGGACATAGTGTTATATATATAGAGGACATAGTGTTATATATATAGAGGACATAGTGTTATATATATAGAGGACATAGTGTTATATATAGAGGACATAGTGTTATATATAGAGGACATAGTGTTATATATATAGAGGACATAGTGTTATATATATAGAGGACATAGTGTTATATATATATAGAGGACATAGTGTTATATATATAGAGGACATAGTGTTATATATATAGAGGACATAGTGTTATATATATAGAGGACATAGTGTTATATATATATATAGAGGACATAGTGTTATATATATAGAGGACATAGTGTTATATATATAGAGGACATAGTGTTATATATATATAGAGGACATAGTGTTATATATATATATAGAGGACATAGTGTTGTGTTATATAGAGGACATAGTGTTATATATATAGAGGACATAGTGTTATATATATATATAGAGGACATAGTGTTGTGTTATATAGAGGACATAGTGTTATATATATATATAGAGGATATAGTGTTATATATATATATATATAGAGGACATAGTGTTATATATATATATAGAGGACATAGTGTTATATATATATAGAGGACATAGTGTTATATATATAGAGGACATAGTGTTATATATATATAGAGGACATAGTGTTATATAGAGGACATAGTGTTATATATATAGAGGACATAGTGTTATATATATATATAGAGGACATAGTGTTATATATATAGAGGACATAGTGTTATATATATATATAGAGGACATAGTGTTATATATATATATAGAGGACATAGTGTTATATATATATATATAGAGGACATAGTGTTATATATATATATATATATATATAGAGGACATAGTGTTATATATATATAGAGGACATAGTGTTATATATATATATAGAGGACATAGTGTTATATATATATAGAGGACATAGTGTTATATATATATAGAGGACATAGTGTTATATATATATATAGAGGACATAGTGTTATATATATATATAGAGGACATAGTGTTATATATATATAGAGGACATAGTGTTATATATATATATAGAGGACATAGTGTTATATATATATAGAGGACATAGTGTTATATATATAGAGGACATAGTGTTATATATATAGAGGACATAGTGTTATATATATATATAGAGGACATAGTGTTATATATATATATATAGAGGACATAGTGTTATATATATATATAGAGGACATAGTGTTATATATAGAGGACATAGTGTTATATATATATATAGAGGACATAGTGTTATATATATAGAGGACATAGTGTTATATATAGAGGACATAGTGTTATATATATATAGAGGACATAGTGTTATATATATATATAGAGGACATAGTGTTATATATATATAGAGGACATAGTGTTATATATATAGAGGACATAGTGTTATATATAGAGGACATAGTGTTATATATATATATAGAGGACATAGTGTTATATATATAGAGGACATAGTGTTATATATATATATATATAGAGGACATAGTGTTATATATAGAGGACATAGTGTATATATAGAGGACATAGTGTTATATATAGAGGACATAGTGTTATATATATATAGAGGACATAGTGTTATATATATATAGAATATTATATATATATATAGAGGACATAGTGTTATATATAGAGGACATAGTGTTATATATATAGAGGACATAGTGTTATATATATAGAGGACATAGTGTATATATATAGAGGACATAGTGTTATATATATAGAGGACATAGTGTTATATATATATAGAGGACATAGTGTTATATATATATAGAGGACATAGTGTTATATATATATAGAGGACATAGTGTTATATATATATATATATAGAGGACATAGTGTTATATATATAGAGGACATAGTGTTATATATATAGAGGACATAGTGTTATATATATATATAGAGGACATAGTGTTATATATATATAGAGGACATAGTGTTATATATATATATAGAGGACATAGTGTTATATATATAGAGGACATAGTGTTATATATATATATAGAGGACATAGTGTTATATATATATAGAGGACATAGTGTTATATATATAGAGGACATAGTGTTATATATATATAGAGGACATAGTGTTATATATATAGAGGACATAGTGTTATATATATATAGAGGACATAGTGTTATATATATAGAGGACATAGTGTTATATATATATAGAGGACATAGTGTTATATATATATATATAGAGGACATAGTGTTATATATATAAATATATATAATAGAGGACATAGTGTTATATATATAGAGGACATAGTGTTATATATATAGAGGACATAGTGTTATATATATAGAGGACATAGTGTATATATATAGAGGACATAGTGTTATATATATATAGAGGACATAGTGTTATATATATAGAGGACATAGTGTTATATATATATATAAGGACATAGTGTTATATATATAGAGGACATAGTGTTATATATATAGAGGACATAGTGTTATATATATAGAGGACATAGTGTTATATATATATAGAGGACATAGTGTTATATATATAGAGGACATAGTGTTATATATATAGAGGACATAGTGTTATATATAGAGGACATAGTGTTATATATATAGAGGACATAGTGTTATATATATATATAGAGGACATAGTGTTATATAGATGTTATATAGAGGACATAGTGTTATATATATATAGAGGACATAGTGTTATATATATAGAGGACATAGTGTTATATATATATAGAGGACATAGTGTTATATATATATAGAGGACATAGTGTTATATATATAGAGGACATAGTGTTATATATATAGAGGACATAGTGTTATATATATAGAGGACATAGTGTTATATATATAGAGGACATAGTGTTATATATATAGAGGACATAGTGTTATATATATAGAGGACATAGTGTTATATATATATAGAGGACATAGTGTTATATATATATAGAGGACATAGTGTTATATATATATAGAGGACATAGTGTTATATATATATAGAGGACATAGTGTTATATATATAGAGGACATAGTGTTATATATAGAGGACATAGTGTTATATATATAGAGGACATAGTGTTATATATATATAATAGAGGACATAGTGTTATATATATATAGAGGACATAGTGTTATATATATAGAGGACATAGTGTTATATATATAGAGGACATAGTGTTATATATATATATAGAGGACATAGTGTTATATATATATAGAGGACATAGTGTTATATATATATAGAGGACATAGTGTTATATATATATAGAGGACATAGTGTTATATATATAGAGGACATAGTGTTATATATATAGAGGACATAGTGTTATATATATATATAGAGGACATAGTGTTATATATATATAGAGGACATAGTGTTATATATATATAGAGGACATAGTGTTATATATAGAGGACATAGTGTTATATATATAGAGGACATAGTGTTATATATATAGAGGACATAGTGTTATATATATATAGAGGACATAG
Organism: Hyla sarda; assembly: GCF_029499605.1. Classification (NCBI taxonomy): domain Eukaryota; kingdom Metazoa; phylum Chordata; class Amphibia; order Anura; family Hylidae; genus Hyla; species Hyla sarda. Next base: position 581 of record NW_026607942.1, on the reverse strand, counting down.
TGTTATATATATAGAGGACATAGTGTTATATATATATAGAGGACATAGTGTTATATATATAGAGGACATAGTGTTATATATATAGATAGTTATATATATAGAGGACATAGTGTTATATATATATAGAGGACATAGTGTTATATATATATAGAGGACATAGTGTTATATATATAGAGGACATAGTGTTATATATATTAGAGGACATAGTGTTATATATATATAGAGGACATAGTGTTATATATATAGAGGACATAGTGTTATATATATATAGAGGACATAGTGTTATATAATATATAGAGGACATAGTGTTATATATATATAGAGGACATAGTGTTATATATATAGAGGACATAGTGTTATATATAGAGGACATAGTGTTATATATATAGAGGACATAGTGTTATATATATATAGAGGACATAGTGTTATATATATATAGAGGACATAGTGTTATATATATATAGAGGACATAGTGTTATATATATATAGAGGACATAGTGTTATATATATATATAGAGGACATAGTGTTATATATATATATAGAGGACATAGTGTTATATATATATAGAGGACATAGTGTT